>NC_142709.1:43396403-43699433 GCF_055471065.1 Atractosteus spatula | reverse complement strand
TAAACGCCCGGTTAAAAGCAAAGGAGATTGTCTGTTATAGTGGACATAAAAACAAGAGTTCGCTGGCATTATATCCTAGAAGACACAGACTGGCGCCAGACCGGGAGAATGCCTGCAGCGTAAAAGAAAATGCCTGATGAACTAGGGATTGGAGAGTTTCCAAGTGTTTGTACAATCGATGGAAATGTTCAAATAAATGTGCAAAAGAAATAAACAAAATAATCATTTATTTCTTTATCATATTGGCTAGCTAATGTCCTCTCTTTGCTAGTTAGTGGCTGTGTTTCTGGGTTGGGTAGCAACGGGTGACTGTTCTCAGGCGGAAGATGTAAACAGCTTAATGTTTAATCATTTTTTTAAATTAAAATTAATTCTATACAGCAATCGCATATTTGGGTACCGTTTCATAAAACTTTCATGCTTAAAATATTTAGGGAGAAATGGAAGACTGGTGTGTATTTTTTCTTTAAACTATCAAGACCAGCCATACACAGTACAGTTTATGTACATACAGTAATGTTTATGTTCCTAAATTAATATCGTTTATGACCTTCAGATGCTTTATGCTCCTCTTCTTTTTATGCTCAGCTACTAAAATTTCCCTTTAGTGGTAAAATTCCATATAAATATTCTATACTAAGCGGATTAAAATGTGCACAGTAAAGACATTAAATGATTAAATCTTTTCACTACCAACCAATGCACCACGAGTGCCCCTGTCGGTCATTTTGGCCAGCCAATCACTTTCCGCGGTGCCCTCCGGTGCCCTGCGGTGGCTTGTGGGTAGGTTACTCTACCGTGGGTTTTTACCGCGCATTTTGAATGGCTGCATCTGTAGTACTAATTATACTACTGTTAAACTTATTTCAATTTCATGTACTTAAAGTTGCTAATATTTAATATCATACCTGTTCACATGACACGTTTACTGTGGTGTCATTGTTGGGATTTGGCTGAGCAATGTTTCCTGAGAAGAAGATACTCTTGTTATAAAATAATTTATTATTTCCTCCCTCATCTAATCACATCACAAAATATGTTTAAATAGTGCTGTTCTTGCACAAATTAAAGAAGGATTAATCATTTAAAAAATAACACAACTGCTCTGTAAAGTATAATACAATTGCATTGTATTTTCTGTACAATGCAATAGTTTAAAATATTGTTTTGGTTTAAAATGGAAGTTCTTAAGTTCGAGAGGAATAATGACAGACAAAGACAATTTCACCCAGCTGTTCTAAATCACAGTCATTAACAACTTTCACTAGATATACATCTCTTGCATACACCTCTTCTCACATTTTTCTTGCACTCATCCCACCTCCACCCCATCTCCACCTTTGCAGCTGTCCATCCTACGGCCAGGAAGCTACCTTTTAACCAAGCAGGTTAAGCTAAAACATATTATACTTAAATACTCAAACATTCATAAAGGATCTGATTTTTTGTTGTTATTCCTTTTGAAATTTCAGTAACCTCACTAATGCTAAAATACAAAATGTTATGGCCCATTCTCTACTAATTGCATTTCTCACAGATGTTAGCGAGGAATGAGAACTATCAAATTCATAATTGAAAATGCAAATTCTAATCCTTCATTTTACTTTTTGAAATGCTATTAAATAATCACATTAAGCTCTCCTCTACCTCACATCTGCTTTTCTTTTGCATGCTTCTTCCAACACATCTCTACCTTAGCAGCAGGCACTTCATTAATATTACTCTACATTGGGCCCTAAATTTCTCATTCTATGGTGAGGTCTTCGGATCTCAGCCAAAACCCTTATGCCTAACTTTTTCAAAACATTTTCATCATATTTTCTGATTGTCTGTCATCATTCTTTCTGAATTGCATATTGTTATCATTTAAAACAAGTAGACAATTTTAAATATCAAGATGGTGATGATGTTGTTAGTAATCAAGGATTGTGAGTTTATTATTAGTGCTGATTGTGACGATCATCAGATTGTGTGATATTTACACACAATATTTATACAGGTACTGTATGAATATTGTATGTGAACATATTAGGAAACCTTTCTGTGGATATAACTAGCAACACAATTATTTTTATATGTTGTTGCAATGATGATTAGGCTGTAAAATCCCAGACCTGCACAGTGTTCACATTTCCTCTTCCATCTTCCACAGACAAGAACAATAATCACAATCACACACAGAGTAATAGACACCAGCATGCCAAGAACAAGGGGATCCAGAATACAGACAGAGGGAGAAGTAGTAGCGATAGTGGATTCTAAAAAAAAATAATTAATTTAATTTCATATATGTATTAATATAAAAATTTGAAATACTATTTTAAATGCAGATTTTACACATTACACACAGACATTGAGAATCTTCTAAAATACTACATGTTGATTTTTTCTTCAACCAAGTACACCAAGAGTTTAGACCTAAAGCCATCTTCATTCCATTTAGTAATATATTGTGTATAGTATTTTGTTTGCAGTTACACAACATTTTTTTAATGAAATACTGAAACGTCAGACAACAAAAACTTAAAGATGCTTTGTTAGTATTACATCCCTCTTAGAAAAAATAATAAATTTGATGTTAAGATGCAACTACAAAGGATAAAGAGTACTATATTATATCAGCTAACACATTCACACTCTTATTTCTGTATTAATATCCTGCTACTAACGAGCATAGAAAATTATATAGAAATAACTACATTAAAGTACTATAAAAGTAACACATTATGATCTTTTCTTTCACATTAAAGATAGTACCAAACATTCAAAATAAAGGGTTAAGATATTATTCATGTTCATTGCTCTTTAAAACATCCTTTTACATGAAGGAAAAGAGATACGTTTTGGATTTCCCTTATTGAAAACTCTTAATACAGCTTGTATTAATACTCAATTATCTTAATATATTAGTAAATAAATTCCCTTAATTTTATTGCTGACTGTATACTGTATATGATGGAGCAAGCTGAGGTTTAAAGCTTCTTCCTTCTCTGCAGTACATTGGACAAACCTGTCTTAATTGACTGATTGGAGTGAATGGAATTCCACAGGCAGACAAAGGTATAACTGATTGGCCCTGTGCTTAATTAGGACATTCCTTAGGAGTAGCAGCGATCACTGTATTAGTAAACAGGTGCAGAATGCAGGGATCTGTGTCTAAGCTCCTGCAGTTCAGGAAGGGAAAGTGTCAATGGTCTGATTTGTGGAAAGTTTTGATAACATAGTAGTGTTTAACTACTGTGCTTTAGCATCAACAGCCAGCCAGCTGTCCTATGTCCAGTTCAAGTTTGAGAAGTCGGAAGAGATAATGTGATATAATATAATATATAATATAATAATATGGAAATTATCTGTAGTCTTTACAGTGTAGTAAAGTAGTGTTTATAGCTGGAAATTGTGCACCATTAGATGAGGTGTGTCAATAGGTCTCAGAGGAGATGTGGAACATGTAATGTACCTCCTAGTGCATGTATCTCCCAGACCTGTACTACTGATACTTTATGGGCTAGGGTTAGAGATCATTTTACTCTATAAGCTGATACAAAGAAGGATACTAAGATTTGAGCTGAGAGTCAGCAACTTAAATGTCTTGAAAAATAGATGATGTTTTTCATCAAAACTTACCTGTAATTTCCAGCAGTGTCCCATTTCCAAACAATATTCCACCACATGTAGCCACAGCACAGTAATAAGTCCCAGAGTCAGAGTGGCTAAGGTTCTTCTTGGTGAGGTTATAGACACAGCTTTGTGTAGGAATCCCAGCCACAGAGCTCTTTTCACACTGATCACTCTTGCTTCCATTGGTGTTAATTATTTTTGGAAAGGATTTTCCTAAGACATTTCTGAACCAATGGATATCATACTGCGCTGGACAGATGTCAGTGTATATTGTACACTGAAGAGTCACATTATCTCTTGGCTGGACTGGGATGGACACAAACTGTTGTACAACACTCCAGCTTATAGACTCTATACCTGAAGTAATAATAAGAAAGTTAACAGTGCAATCCATCCAATGAAAGAACATCCATCAATTTTCAAACTGCTTCTTCCAATCCAGGTTTGTGGTGGTGTCGGAAATTATCCCAGCAAGCAACATATGCTAAGGAGGATACACCCCGGATATTATTATATATAATATAGCTTATTATTTTCATTGTATAAATGCACATAACTCAGACTATGAAAAATCTCTGTTAAATAACTGGGTACTATTGCAATATTAATTGTCAAAATTGAATAAATGATTGTTACACTCCCAACTGCTTTAATTTGTTCTAGTGATATTTTACTTGTTTTTTTTATATATATAAATCTCTCTTGCTTTTCAGCATTTGTTTTGTCTGTTTACCCCTGCATTTGTCAGTAGTTCATCTGCAGGAGGTATTTTTTCTTAATCCTTAAAAGTACAATTTAATCCTGATATTAAATATTAGATATCAAACTAATGATATTTAATAATATAAAGAAAATATTCATTTGGAAAATATAATTTGGTGAGTTATTTGGTGAAGAAAATAACTTGCTAAATTTTTTGGGGTTCTTGCTAAATTGTTTGCCTGGACCTAAATTTGCAGCACTAGTGTCATTACAAAATCCACTTTGGTTTAAAATCACTGTCCTCAACAGTGTACTAGCACCTACATCATCAAACTGCAATCATACTAGGTAGATAGTACCTGAACAGTTAGATTTTTTTTTTCATTTTTTTACAATTAGTAAATATTTGGCTCTTAAATACAAACCATTTTTAAATTGATCACGTATTTTCAAAAAGGTTCCATTTCCAAAATGTACAAGGCTGTTTTTTATTGCAGCACAGTAATACGTTGCTGTATCTGAGGGCTGTGTGCTTGATATAGTGAGATGGAATCGCCCTTTAGCCTTCTCTGCCCTGAAGCGTGGATTGTCTTTGAAGTCATCACAAAACTTGGTCAATTTTGATTGTGAAAGAGACATTGCTATGCATTGTGGCTTATGTCCAGTGCGCTGCTTAAACCAAAACACATTAACAGTTTTATCTTCTTGAAAGAAGCAACGCAGGGTCACATTGTTCCCAGATTCTTTTGGCAGTAAGCCATGGGTTTGAGAAACTTCCTCAGTCAGAGTTACATCTGAAATTAGAACATTAAATAGGGATATAAGGGATGCAAGTCCAAATATAAGGAATCAAAATTTATATAATGTAATATTCTGTATGCTACTTGTTAGAATTTAGTATCTTCTGTCTCTAAAATGAATATTGATGATGGAAAATATTTGTATACATGAAGAAAAAAAATGCATTTGATGCTTATTAATATACATTTCAATAAACAAAATAATTTCACATATTCAACAATACTTGACAATGTACTACATACGTAAAGCATGTGATCTATCTTAATAAAGCAGGTTTTTACTTACACATTACATTGAAGAGCGTGAGAGTCACACATAGTCCAATCATTTTCATAGTTGTTCTATGTTCACAACAGTTTGTCTTCTGAACAATGTAATGTTCAGTTCAATGTAATGAACTGGAATGAAGGATCTCACTGCAAAATCAGTGTCAAGTAAGATAGAATATAGGTGGGGAAAACTGACTGAGTGATGTGATTGGCTAAAAAAAAACACACTAGGCTGTTTAGTAAGTGAGAGAACAAGCAACCACTTTTGAACGCATTAATAGTTTATATTCAGTTTCAACCAAAAGTTGCAGAAGCAGATGTAATAACCACACACAGTACACATTAGGACTCCGCACACAATGACAAGATGATGTGTGCAAGTTTAGAATTGGGCTGAATGCAGCTGATATTGATGTATTGTGACATTGAAAATGTTTCTGGCTTGAATAAGGGTCTTTATATAATTGTTACTTACATTGCAGATGTACAGTGAAATTAGAAAGTGGATTCTTTTTGAAATCAGAATAAAAAATAAAAAAAATAACCAGTGCCAAATGCAACAAGTTAAAGTGTATGTATAAGAATGTTATTCAATGCCGTTAAGAACAATATATTGGAAAAAATACAGTGTTGCTCAAAACGCTCCAACTTCCAATGATATCCTGTTTGGTTTGATTAAATATGTAATCACATTTTTGAAAGGAATAGTTTAATCAAAACTTGAATGCTTTTCAATTTTGAAGTTGAAAGAAATGAAGTGTCAAGAACTGCAAAGAATGAATTCTTAAGAGGGGTGGTGGAAGCTGCAAGAGAAACGTGTTATTTAGATAAAGGGCTGAGTAGGAGGAAGCAACAGTTGGAAGAAAAAAATGCGAAGGCAGGTCACATTCAAATGAGACTACAAAAATAGATTTCTTGAAATTCATTACGGTGTTTCACAGTAAATAAATATAAGGATTAATAAGAAATAAAACTGGCAGAAATGTATACATATGGAGTGAATGAAAGTTTAATAAATTCTGTCAAACTCTCAACTCCATTAAAGGTAATTTCTGCCTGTAATGTATGTGCCCTTAACATCTTGAGTTATCTTGGAAAGTATAGACAGTAAAGGCCTGGTTGACTCCTGGAGCCAAAAAAGCTTGTGAAAAAGGATCTAAAAACTATAGTTAGTCTCTCTAGTTTTGTCTATAGCTTAATAATAAAATAAAATATTTGATGCATTTGCACAAGAGATGGGTTACCTTTTGAGAAGCCATGTACTGCTTGCAAAGTAGCAGATTGTGACAAACTAAAACAGCTTATTTTACTAAAAAAATTAAAATCTGCCTGCCTGACTGTATTGTAGCTAATTTAATCGAGCAGATACATTGCTCTTATAAACGTCTGTTTTAACAGATGAATTTGTGTTAACATATAGGAATTTATGACACTGCACCGTTTTGACTGGTAACACCTTTATCAGTGTGTCCAGGAGGTGGGGCTGAAGTTATTATCTCACTTCCTTAATTTAATATCGGATATGTCCTCTGTACCAATATGGGTTTAAGAGATTGTGAATGTAAAGTGAATATTTAACATAATGTGATACATAAATTAATAAAAATGTCACAGTGTATGTATTAATTTCATTTAATTATAAGAGAATGATTTTATTTATTTCAGATTTTAATTCCTGAAATATATTAGACATAGCGACTTTAAAATCATCGTATTTAAAACACAAGACTAAAACCAGGAATTACTTAGCTAAAGCTGCATCAGTGACTATTAAGAATGTATATTAGTGGAGAATGGAAATAAAAGCCTACACCCAGTTTCCATTCCCCCTACTGCAAGGATATAATGCACTGGCTGGCACAAAACAATTCCTCCAGTGCTACATTAGAAAAGAGAGGTTGAATCCAGTACTCAAAAAAGATGCATAATTGTAAAGGATTTTGAGTACAGATGCAGCCATTCCAAACGAACGAGGTACGCTGTGGTACAACGCGGTGGGCGTGTCGCATCATAACGCATCATACTGCTTAATACCTCAGCTATTATAATAGTATCCAGACTCACCACCAGGTGGAGCTAATAAAGCCTAACTTTTCTTGTAAAGCATTTGAGCTGTCCCCAGAAAACGCCCAGTTTCGAATCCCGATCACTGCTGAGGGACAATCTTTATCCAATTAAGAATTCAAGTTGTATACTCTTTAGACTTTTAATTTTAAACTGTGTATTACAGCATGTTAATCATTAAACATTAAAAAGTTGGTATATTTTATAAAAGCAAGATTGCTCAGTTGGACAAAAGTACACAACCTACCACCTTTATCATAAATATTTCAAATATGCAGAAATATTTTATGCATCAAAGTCTTTACCGAAAATATTACTAATAGTATTAATAATAAATGACCTTGAACAGGCTGTAAGCTCAAAGTATTACTGTGGTCCACTTTCTTTGTAACCGTCTTTGTAAACGGAAATACTTTATTTTTTCATTGACAAAAAGTAACACCACAGCATTTCATTGATCCGATCACGTATTCGTTTCCAATCATACAAAGTAAGTTTTGAGAATCTCCGATTCACCATGCCTTTCACATGCTCATAAACAATATTAAATTAGGAACATAAACATATTATGTAAACTGTATATGGCTGGTATTGGTAGTTTAAAAAATACACACCAGTATTCCACTTTCTCCCTAAACATTCTAAGCATCATAGACTTACATGTGTTTTTTTTTCGGAAATGTTTTTACGTGCTCCTTCTGACCATATTAAGGTTTATATACTTTGTGTAAGTTATAATGTTTTAACCTTTTCTGCGAATACGCTTGTTATCGGAGTAAACAAAAGCATATTTTTAGAATTTGATTAATACGGAATATAATATGGAATCATTCATCTAAATAAATAATGATATAATTATATCCATATACTGCAGCTCAAACAGTAGTATAAGACTTTCTATGGATATGTGTACATCTGTTTCACTGCTTCACACATGACTGCATCTGTGGCATGATGGCTTGAGCGTGTGCCTTATATGCCTGAGGTATGTGGGTCAAGCCCTGTAGGCACCATGAGTTTTCTTTTAACAAATAAACATTTCTTTGAAAAACTAAAATAGCAAATATTATGAACACCATATTGACATTTTTTATATTTCTAAATATCACATGATCAAAGCTAAGACATTTATTAATAACAAGAAATAATTTCAAACTGCTACCACTGTTATTATTACTGATAATATTATCGACACTATATTGAATTTGCTGGTATTTCTAAATATCACAAAACATTCAAAGTTAAGTGACTTATGTGATTACCATTTTACTTGCGCTCATTATCGCAGTAAAAGAAACTCATACTTTTTAGAATTTAATTATTGGGGAATATAATATGGAATCACGTATCTAAAGAAATTAATAACGATATTAATTTAAGGATCTAAATAGATGTATTTATATAGCTGGTAGTATTACTGTAATCCACTTTCTTTGTAAACATGTTTTATTAACACCCAAATTGCAGTGGGTGAGAAAGAGACAGATAAAAGTTAATCCTGTTTTTTTTATGGTCTGTAGCTCAAATCCTGCTTAACTAAAGTTAGTAGAGTATTATTGGACAATGTTGTGACGCTCTGGTGGAATTTCTCTGTAAACTGAAGAGTTATAGAGGTGACACGTTGTGTATCGCCCCTTTTTACAGTTGTAAAAAAGAACATTCCAATGTTAATGCAACATGGAAGATATTATTAATAATGTAGCGCTTTCGGGCTCACGTGGGTTTGCGCCCTTCACCCTGCGGGACCACTGTGTACATACGTTCACAATGCAAGAAATACTGCTCAATACGAATTCGTGTGAAGAACCCGCAAAGGTGATATTTAGAAATATATATTGTAGTATTTTCGGGTTCGACGAGGATCGGCAGAGTTATTTGTTGGCTGAAAACAGTGCTTTTATTTTTCGTCACAGGCAGCACAACCCCCGCGCCCACCCACCAGCAGAGAGAGAGATATACCCACTATTGATAAACATACAGAAAAATGTATTAAAGTATTGGCTACACCTAAAAAACAGTGACCAAAATTCCTATCACCACAAAGCCCTGCTGAGCCAACAGCTGGGCCGAAAACAGAGCCCCCTGAGCCAGCTCGTCTTGAGGCTCACTGGCCTGAGCCACACAGACACCAGCTAGCCTCAGGACAGCACCACTCACACTCAACCACATTACAGCACAGATCAAACAGCAATATCTCACATACTGAGAAACACACACACAAACACAAAATAAACTGGAATGCTACAGAACCCTGAACAGACAATACACACTAGCCAAATATTTGACCAAGATAAGAAACAGCAAAACGAAACAAACCCTGATGAAGTACAAGCTCAGTGACCACAGCCTGGCCATAGAAACTGGGCAACACAGGCAGACCTGGCTGCCCAGAGAGGACAGGCTGTGTTCCCACTGCCAGCGGGGAGAAATAGAGACAGAGACACACTTCCCACTGCACTGTGTTAGATATTCTGGGGTAAGAGAAACATTCTTCCCTAATTTCAGAAATCTAATCCCAGAGTTCCCACAATGCGTCCCAATTCTACTGGGAGAGGGAGGCAGGAACTCAGTTGAACTGGCAGCCTAGTATGTGATCTCCTGTCACAGCCTGAGGAACAGTGAATCTGTCTCCCAATAATGCTTAATATGTTTACAGTATATGTAAATATTTTATGATATGTCTTTGTTGTAAATGTCTGTAATATGTCTGTAGATTTTATTTTATTTTTTGTTTTGTTTTATGTTAATTTGATTATTTTAATTTGCTTTGGCAACACTGATTGTCCCCATCAGTCATGCTAATAAAGCACCTTGAATTGAATTGAATTGAATTGAGAGAGAGAGAATGAACGAGAACCAGAGAGAGCAAGAGAGAGAGAGCACAGATTCTTTCGCCTGGTAATCTACCTGAACATAAAGGAAGTGGTCTCGTAACACTAGGAGGTCTCGTGAAAACGCTAAAGGCATTCCAAAATTGTTTTCGAACTTCAAGCTAACTTGACCACTGTTGAAAACCAAAAAAAAATGACTCTGAAAAAGTTACAAGAAGCTTAAAATTATTATTAACTTAATACTGTTAATAATGACCAGGCACATTATTATTGTTTCAGTGGTATTTTTAATACCGCTTTGTTATTCTTGATTCTAATTACAACATATTCAATTTCATTTTAAGGCTTGAGGCGTCTGTTAGATTGCCCCACTAAATAAAATGTTTTGAATTAAACTGATTGAACAGCTCTCAGCTCTCTGCATTCTCAGAGTAGAATATGCAAACCTTCCAATGAAAGTCCCCCTTCCGCCCACGGACAGACTGACAGATGTTTTCACAGCCTTCACTTTGTCGGGGCAGAACTTTTTAGCAGCAGAAAGATTAGGCAAAAAAAACAGGCTGTTTCGTGTTCTTCCTAACATTGTTGAGCGCAGTGGGGGACATTCGGGAATGTGGTTTCACAGATGCTTTTGTTCTGTCTTGCACTGTCAGATTGTGAATAAATAAAAGCATTTTTTTAAATAAATATAAGGTAACCAGCAATCAAATATCCTGTTTTTTCTTAACACTCATTTTTCCATACTGTAGTTTGAGTCTTTGTGTAAGCTGTAAGTTCTTTTTAATAATAATAATTGCTTATACTTATTTAGCACTTTTCTGGACACTCCACTTCACAGTGCTTTACAGGTAATGGGGACTCCCCTCCACCACCACCAATGTGCAGCATCCACCTGGATGATGCGATGGCAGCCATCGTGCGCCAGAACACCCACCACACATCAGCTATCGGTGGGGAGGAGAGAAGAGTATTGAAGCCATTTCACACATGGGGATTATTAGGAGGAAATTTCCAATGGGAAATTTGGTCAGGACGCCTAGGTTACACCCCTACTCTTTTCAAGAAACACCCTGGGATTTTTAATGACCACAGAGAGTCAGGACCTCGGTTTTACGCCTCATCTGAAGGACGGTGCCTGTTTACAGTATAGTGTCCCCGTCACTATACTGGGGCATTAGGACCTCATGGATCACAGGGTAAGCACCCCCTGCTGGCCCCACTAACACCTCTTCCAGCAGCAACCTTTCCCAGGAGGTCTCCCATCCAGGTACTGACCAGGCTCACACCTGCTTAGCTTCAGTGGGTTGCCACTTGTGAGTTGCAGGGTGATATGGATGCTGGCACTTACTTCTTAATTACACATTGAAACACTTTTTATAAACGCAATGCACATTCTGTACAGAAATAAAATAATGTTTTTTACAGGTGTTAAGCAGATTAGCAGGTTGCTGACTAAATAGCGCAATGTCCACCACTGCCCAGTATAACTTAAAATGAACTTTCAGCTTCAGTAACGCGTGCGCCGTATGGCTGACAGGTATTAGGGTTAATAATACTGGCTGGTTCCCTGATGGGTGACAGGCTGGTTCGATCCCTCAGCTGGTAGGGCGCATACCCATGTGAACCTGAAAGCACTACATTATTAATAATATCTTCTAATAATAATAATATCTATTAATAATAGTGTCACATTGACATTAGAATGCTATTTTTTACAAGTGTAAAAAGAGGCGATACACAATGTGTCTCCTCTATAACTCTTCAGTTTACAGAGAAAAATTCACCAGAGCCTCACAACATTGTCCAATAATACTCTTCTTGTGTCTAATTTTTACATAAGCAGGATTTGAGCTACAGACCATAAAAAAACAGGATTAACTTTTTTCTGTCTTTTTCTGTGATTCGGGCATAGAATGGTTAAAAAGAGGTCAGACAGGCAGAGGGAAAGGGGAGGGGTGAAACTGTTACCTGTCCTGGATAAAGCGGTGAGAAACTAGGTGGATTTATACCTGTAAAAAGTGTTCCAATTTTAATGCGATATGGAATATATTATTCATAATAAATTATCTTGGATGGTCTATAAACTGAAAATTTATAGAGGAGGCACATTGTGTTTTGCCACTTTTTACACTTGGAATAACATTCCAATGTTAATGCGACACTGCAGATATTATTAATAACCTTTTAAATCTGAAGCTGTTAACTCTACTTCACAACCGCAGGTCAAGATCATAGTTTCAAAATAAATAAACATCAAACCTTTGATTGGATGAACTTCATGATTGTTAGGAACTGACAGTCCTCCATATCCTTAAGTGAAAAACTAATAAAAACACCAATGTAAACATCTTATTTACAATTTGTTAAAAATAAAAATGGTTGTAAAGTTCTCTAAAGCCTTCTCAGTCCAGAATGAGAATTCACCTAGGGAGCTGTGTCAACATGCATAGGCTGCAAAAGATCAGCTAAGGAGGGAAGAAAACGCTTTCAGAGAAAACAATGTTTCAGGTGTGAAGAATACAGATCCCCAATTCAATTGCAGCCTAAACCTTTCCCCACACACCCTGCCCCCGTTGCGATTAGAATATACACAAACAAAGCACTGAAAGCTTTACAGTATACAGTATGGTCAGATGCTTTGCAGATGTAGGGATAGTAATTCTGACTTTTGAACTCACTTACACCTGGGATTCGCGTTATTCAAAATAAGATTTTTAGAAAACTGAACTAGGTTCAATTTGATGATACAAAAGGTATATCACTGGGCAGAGTGATAGAGACTGAAATACCAAAAAAATTCAATATAGTGTCCATAATATTTACTATTTTAGTTTTCAAAGAAATGTTTATTTCTTAAAAGAAAGCTAAGGCTAGGAGCTACAGTAGGTTCGAACCCTCAACCTCCAGCATGCAAGTCATACGCCAAAGCCATTATACCAACGTGCCACTTGACACATTAAGCTATAACTGAAAAGGGTAGGCAAAATGTTTCCAAGTAATCACAGGTGAATGAGTCAAATTGATGCAGATGTTTACAAAGAAAGTGGGCTACGGTAATAATTTGAGCTTTATGAAAATAAATCCTTAAATATCATTATTGATTTCTTTAGATACGTGATTCCTTATTATATTCCCCATTAATCAAATTCTAAAAAGAATGCTTTTTTTACTACTATAAGGAGCACAAGTATTTATAGAAAAGGTTAAAACATTATAACTTTGCAAAGTATATAAACTTAATATACTCAGAAGGAGCACATAAAAACTTTTCCAAAATAATCATAGTAAGTAACCAAATTAAAGAATTTGATGCTTAAAATGTTTATGAAGAAAGTGAAATACTGATGTGTATTTTTTATTTAAACTACCCATACCAGCCATATACAGCTTACATAATATGTTTATATTCCTAAAATAATATCATGTATGACATTCAGAGATGTTATGCTCCTGTTATTTTTGTCCTCAGCTACCAAAATTTCCATTTAGTTGTAAAATTCCATATAAATATTAAATTTTAAGTGGATTTAAACATGCACAGTAAAGAGATTAAATGAAGCAATACCCCACTAGTGCTGCTTGTCGGTCATTTTGGCCAGCCGATCACGTTCTGCTGTATAACATGCTAATCTGCAGATAATTTCACGTAGTACAGGGTTTTTCCGTGCATTTTGAATGGCTGCATCTGTATATATATTTATTATACATATTGTATACAGCTGGTAGTGGTAGCTAAATATAAAAAAATAAGGTACACAAGAGTATTCTACCTAAATAATTTCTGCATCAAAGTATTTGACTCAGTCACTTGCTGTGGTTATCTTGGAAACTCTTCGACATCCTTGTTCTAACTATAAAGTTTTTTTTAATATTATAAAGAGCTATAATGTTTTTTTCTATGAGTAATGATTTGATTTGATTTAAAAATGTTTTTTGATTTGATTTGAAAAGTACTTTTTAAAATTAATATTGAATATTAATATGGAATTACAGTGCTGCCCTTGAGTTCAGTTCCTTTGGTGCTATACTTTAGCCTTAATTTATGCGAATGATGTACGTACTTTGGGAGGAGGCTTTAACATGCACAAAAACATTGATGTTTTCTGTAGTCAAAACAGGGGAATCCAAAAAAGAGAAAACAATTCTTGAATGAGTGTAATAAAACAGAGTGCCTTTCATTAAGTTAGTTATGTCTTTTATCTATGTTTCAGCTAAGATGAGATTAATATATAAGTCAAATTAGTCAGGATCCCAGAGTATAATAAGCAAGCTCATTGGTCTAAAACATTTCATATAACAAGACCCTCTGCATCTAGACAGTGTAGATTAGTAAACAACTGAGTGAGAAATAACCCTTCTTCCCTCCTTTGTTTAAATTAACAACTTCCGTGAAGAAATCCTTATTCACAAAACCATCACTTATAATAATTTATCAAGATACACACACTCATACCAAAGCCACATTTCCAAGTATGTCTTTGGGCCGTGCAGTACTGTACATATAATGTACAGTATATTGTGCAGTAACCAACTGCAGTATGATATAATCGGTACATAAATGTATGGTATACACAGTAAATGCAGTACCGTACTGTAAAGTCACTACAGTCCAGTATACATTAAATATATTTTTATAATCAAAATTTAAAGTAAAAATTGTTTCCTGATTACTTGTTACTGAAATTTGAATTAAGACAAAATATTTCAATATTATTTTAATGAGGATGCAAACCTGAAAGAAGTACATCACATTCACATCAAGCTATAATAATAATCTATTTTGTATATATCCAACCAAATTATTTTATGTAAAATTGTCCCAAGGGGCTCAGCATTGACTAGGATCAAATACCAGGCTTTTTCTAATGTCAACCCAAATGCTTCCACATGCCACATTAAGCATTTCTTTATGGAATATTAATATGGAATTTTGTAACTAAACTGAGCTTTTGGTAGCTAATATTGGAAATAACTGAAGTATAATAACATCTCTGAACATCATTAACAATTTTATTTAAGGATAATAAAAAAATTAAAATAATATATAGCTGGAACATATATAGCTAAAGTAAAAAATAAGGTAAACAATATATTCCACCTTCATAAACATTTTCTGTTTTTTTAACTTTCACTTGCTGTGGTTATTGTGGGAAAGTGGTGACATGTTCCTTTAAATATATTGGTGGCTCAATGGTAGGATTCTGCACTATGCACAAAAGGGTTCGTGTTTTATTCCATTTCTGAAAATAAAGCTGCAAATAAAAAATCCTCTCACTAAACCAGCGTTTCGTGTCTTCACAGCGATCTGTTTCCAAGACCTTTCTAACCACCTCATATTCCTGTCACGAATGGTGTGAAGAACCCTATGTAGGTCGGGTAGTGAACAAATCCAAAAGAGCAAGACGAAGTCGGAGTCGGGTAGGAAGGCAATGTCATTATCCAGGAGGCTTGAAGAGAGTGCTAACAAATCCAAAAGGGCAAGGCGAAGTCAGAGTCAGGAAGACAGGCAGTATCGTATCCAGGAGGCTTGAAGAAAGGTTTCGCAAAAAGGGTTTTGAGGGTGAAGAACTCAGAGAAACAGTTGACTGTTTAATACCAAGCAGTGAAGTGAGGGTTGAGGAGGTTTAAATAGAAGGTGCGGAGAGAAGTGAGAGACGTTATAGGATAATTTGATTGTATGCTGTCGTTTTTGGGAATTGGAATGGGCTGGAATAAACCTTTACTTGTTCCTGTGTATCACCAACAGCTCTATATAAAGGATATTATGAATATGTTCACAATGCTGTCCTCTTTCACATTTAAAGAAAGATTTATCAGCTAAAAACAGAAAACAAACATTAAAGCAGACAAAATGGTTTGCAGGTGTTTTATTTATTTGTTAGCAGACCTCAAGTAGGTTATTTCCTGGAAAGAAGTGAAGAAAGTAGAGGAAAAAACACAGTGTGTCAGCTTTAGCAAGTACAGTATATTCTGCAATGTGCTATGGTTGTGTATTAGCTAACGGGGCATCAGCATTTGGTTTCTTTACATGCTCGGAAGTAACAGTAGCACTGGCAGTGTGCTCACTGGTGACTCAGATATTAATGCTATAATTACTGTCCAGGTCAATTTTATAATTATAGAATGAAAAAAAATAATCCCGCTGTTGATATCTGACTTTGGCATATACAGCCTTACTGCTTGTCTTTCTTGTCTTCTTCTCAGACTTAGCTTTACCATCACTGAAGTTCAAGGCAGCATAATTCAACATGTCTGTAACCTCATTCTGAAAAAAAAGCAGTTAGATATCACTACATTTTTCAAAACCCTTAATTTTCTACAGTATATACATTATCTTCCATATTTTATGTGATTACCACCTCAATACTTGTTTTTTTTTATTTGTAAAGCTTGGGATGTACAGGATGTATGCCTAGCTTTAAACTTGCAGAAGTATAGCTAACTAATGGACATGGGAAAGATGTACTTACAAGGACACACAAGATGTGCAGAAAAGGAAAACAAGTTGAATTCGGGAGTTTAATTTGAGAGGTGAAAGAAAGGATGTTGACTACAGATGCAGTCATTCAAAATGGGTGGGGTATTTCGCGGTATACCCCGGTGGGCGTGTCGCAGTATCACGCAGTATCACGGGGTAAATCGCGTCATTTGACGTCATGCCAGAAAGTATCTGGCATCACCTTGTAAAACCGCCAGGAGGAGCCAATAAAGCTTAACCTCTCATGTACTGTACAGCATTTGAGCTTTTAAATTTAAACTGTGTATTACAGCATGTTAATCATCAGTCATTAAAATGTTGGTATATTTTATGAAAGCAAGATTGCTCAGTTGGAGAAAGTACACAACCTACCTTTATCAGAAATATTTATGCATCAAAGCCTTTACCGAAGATATTAGCAATAGTATTAATAATGAATGACTTTGGACAAGCTGTAAACTCAAAGTATAATTTCTTGAGCACATTTGTACAAGCACTTGGAATCTGTCCAAGCCCTACTTTGTCAGGCATTTTCTTTTACTGCAACGGACATAAAAACTCCCTTGATTTTAACAGGGCGTTTCATAATTTCTTACTACGAAAATTATTTAAACTGCGACACTTATCATTAAACTAGAGCTCAAAATATCACAAGGATCCTCAAGAGCAAGCAAAGACTGTATTAAAAGATACTTGTATCAGATACATGAGAATCCAGTGTTTTTTATCAACGCTTTCTTTTCCGTATACCAGATATTACGGAACCACTTCAGAAGGGTGTCAGCCAGTCAGATTCCAGGAATCGGTACTTTAAAGAAAAAATACACACCAGTATTCCATTTCTCCCTAAACAATTTAAGCATCGAAGTATTTAACTAACATGTGAAATAGCGTGTAAAAAAGTGGTAGTTTTAAGCTTTTCTGCTAATATAATATGGAATCGGGTATCTAAAGAAATTAATAACGATATGATTATATTCGTGTACTGCGACAGGGCTGTGTAGGGCTGTTTCGCCTCTCTCTTCATGTGACTTCCCTAATAGCCCACTGGTATCCGTGCCTGATTACTAACCTACAGTTTGTGTGTTCAAATCCAGCTGGCGCTGCGACTTTTCTTTTAACAAACATTTCTTCGAAAAAATAGAATAGCAATATTATGGACAATCAATTGACTTTTATATTTCTAAATATCACAACATGATCGAATCTAAGTCATTTTTGATAATAATGAATAGTCACCTTCTTCCCTTCTGACAACGGTCCCTGCTTCTGCTTCCTGCTTCTATTGTGTGTGTGTGTGTGTGTGTGTGTGTGTGTGGGGGGGGGATCCCTTCAGATCTCCCTTCAGATTTAAAAGGTTATTAATCATATCTTCGGTGTCGCATCTTACCAGTGCAGCTGATCTTTTGCTGCCTGGGTGGGTCAACTATCACAAAGCTTTAGAGAACCTAACATTTCTATTATCAACAAATTGTAAATTTTAATAGAGTAAATTTTTATAGAGAAATGGAGGCTGTACAGTATCCGTTACAATATAAACATTTATATTGATTTAAATCGCGTTTTGATTTAAATCGCAAACGCGTGTTTAATTATATGTGTTTTTTTAATCATAATCAGACAAATGCAACATAAATTGATACAGTATCTTTGTCTTCTAAGTATCTTAATAAACTTTCAGCATAGCTTTCTCCCCGTTTAGATTTATTTTTCTTGGGATTTTGGGATCAAACGTGGAAGGATTAGATTGTAATCGTTTTTATTTTTCAAATACGTTTTAGAAAAGTGTAATCTATACTAAAAAGCTGTTCACCACCTGCTATACAGATACATATAGTAATACTTTAGCCAACACACTGCCCGCGCGCCCGAGAGAGAGAGTAAGACCGAGGGGTGCAGAAGCAGGGAACTATTTACAAGGAAATGTATACCTGCCCAGACTGTACGCCCACTTCACTGTGGGACAGCCGCACTGGTCGGCGGCCTTCCAAACCCCGCCCTGACCACTTTCACTCCTGTCCTGCTCTTCCCCACGCACCCCAACCGGGCGCACTTCGGCCTCTGCCCGGGGCGAATGTATATTTAGATATTTACACCCAGCGCGGCACCGAGAGAGCGTCTGCATTTATAACTTAGTTTTTAAAATTATTCAAGCAATATGAAGCATCTCCTTTTACTTTTAAGTCCCTTAATTACATTGAGCACAGCTTTCTCACCCCTTAGATTAATTTTTGATACCATCCTTACATGAAGCAGAAACTTCTTGTATTTTCCGATGACATACAGTACAAGTGGAAAGTGGATTAAAATTACAGATTTTAATCGTCTTTAATTTTGTTACGTTATATGTTTTAGGAACGTTTCATCTATACAAACACCACAAAACTATTCTCGATTGTATTTCTGAATGTTATGTTACACCTACAGTAGTTCACTGCTTTAAATACATCGAATTAAGAAAGTAAGGTGTAGCACTTTAGATCTTTTTTTCTGAACCAGGGAAAATCTGGTCATGTTTCTCTATAACAATAATAAAAAACTTTATTTTACATATCACCTTTAAAAGTGGTATCTCAAAGCAATACAGTAGATGTAAACCACAGATTACAAAGTAAATACCCAGACAAACACAAACGCGTTTTTAATAAAATGCTTTTATTCATTCAGCAGAGAGAGAGAGAGACATCCAGCAGAGAGAGACACACACACAGGTTTTCATTGACAAAAAGTAATTGTTTTTTTTACATTCCTCTTGTCTAACAGGAATGTTTTGTTTGTGGACAGACTGTCCACAAACGTGAGACTGTCTTTCTCAGACTCACATTCCCGATGTCCCCCGCCCCGGTCAACAATCCTAGGAAGAACACGAAACAGCCTGTTAATAAAATTGTTACAATTTTGTTCGGTCAGTTCTTCCTCCCAGAATTTATAGATCGCATCGATCAGTTCCTGCTTTGTGAAGGGCTTAGCAGTTTTCCGAACGTAGTCTTTCAACGAATGCCAAACCATCTCTATCGGATTTAGATCTGGGGATTCGGCTGGAGTTTTCACCCAGTTCACTCCTTCTGCCACAAGCCTTGCCCTTGCTGCTATGTGTTTCGGATCGTTCCCTGATATATGTGCTCCCTGATATATGGGGCGGCATACTGTGTGACCACGACTTCCTCGAAGAATTCATGGTCCATAATTCCTTCGAAAATAAGAAGTGGGCCTCTTCTAGATATACCCCCCCAGACATGAACCTTCAGTGGATGCTTTGGCTTGTCCACATATCTCCCCTTTTTGCAAAATGACATTGTTGAAAACTGTTCCAGAGCCACTGTTGTTTCGTCGGTGAAAAGTACATCCTGAAATGCCTCCCCCTGTTCAATCCATTGGAGCGCTTGTTTGAGTCTTTCCTCTTTGTTTTTTAGCCTTATCATGGGGCATGTGTTGGTTTTTCTGTATCTCCATCCAAGCCTCCTGTGCACTCTTCTTATCGATGTCGGACTAACGGTCGCACCGAGGTCAGCCCATAGCCGTCTTTGGACTTGCATCACCGGTAGCTCATCATTTTCATCAGTCAGTTTTTCGATAGCATGCACAATAGGACTTGAAAAAAAAAGACATCAACAGTTAGTTTTAAAAATAATGTGCGTAGTTGTATTTACATGCAAGAAAGGTATTTTTAGAAAGTTATTTACCTTTGAATCGTCCTCGGTTTAGATTCTCTTTGCCTCCTCTCCCCTTTATAATGTCGTCTCACTGTGCTTTCAGAAACGAAGATGTCCATCGAAGCCAAATGCTGTACAATGTCCCGTGTTGACTTCCCGTTTCTTTTCATCTTCATTATTTGGTGTGAGAGAGTCTTCGTGATTTTGGCCATTGTCCGTCTCCTTACCAAAGCGATACAGTGGTGCAGCTTGAATTCTGTACCTATATACTGTATGGTATGGTACAGATAAAACTTACACCATACCGATGAGCTAATACCAGGGAAAAACACTCCTATTTTATTTAAAACACAATACGCCAGGAAATGTGTCTGATGCATTAGCAAGTTAAAACAATTGCGTCGAAAACGTGGGCGTAACAGCTGTTCCTTTTTCTGATCACTCGCTCTCTGGATACACGTCTCACCTGTCCTGTTCTTTGTTTTCCTAATTTGCTGATTATGCTTGCTGCGATCCACTCCTACCCTCACACCTAAAGAAGACTATTTTAATTTTCTTGGTGCGGTTCATTGTGCAATTAACCCTTGTATGTGCTGTCCTTAAGGTGATATCACATAAAGGTGATATGTAAAATAATGTTTTTTATTATTGTTATAAAGAAACATGATCAGATTTTCCCCGGTTCAGAAAAAAAGATCTAAAGTATACTAGTTTGTCACTAGTATACTTTTAATACACTCTTTGCTGTGCTCTTGAGGATCCTTGTGATATTTCAAGCTCTGGTTGGATGATAAGTGTCGCAGTTTAAATAATTTTCGTAGTTGGAAATTATGAAACGCTCTGTCAAAAGCAAGGGAGTTTTTGTGTCCGTTACAGTAAAAGAAAATGCCTGACAGAATAGGGCTTGGACAGATTCCAAGTGCATTTTTGCAATTCACGTTGCATTATGCATTGTGCTGCTGTAATACAGTTTAAAATAATTAAAACTCTAAACAGTATCAGCTTTATTTATGGGTTGCAATTTAAAAAAAGTCAAAAACCGTGCTCAAAATGCAATTTAGAGCTTTCTGGCAAGAGGAGACACCCAAATTAATAATGTAACATGCCACTGTTTGTGCATGAACAAGGTTATACTGCTATTTCCTTAGATACATGATTAAAAAAAAATAAAACATTTTTTGAATCCCCGGCGGAACCGGGCATCCATATGAATCAAGTAATAGGTTTATTCCATGCTGAAAAAAAGAAGAAAGAAAACACATTCCATAAGAATCAGCGCTTTTATATATCGCCTTTAAAGGTGGCTTCTCAAAACGCTTTACAGGATAAAAACAACAATAACAGCAACAACAACAATATTGTATTTCATTGCGCTTTGACAGATCGTCCTTAAATCAATTGTTGACTTTTCTCTCTTTACTACTGTACTTGTTAGGATTGACTGAGCTCCGCTCTGTACCACACAATAATCCCCCCAGAGTCTCTGCCCCGGGTGATTTGGTTTTTTTTGACAGAGGGTAAAAAACCCTCTCTCTCGCTTGCCCTCCCCCCCATGTATTGTCTGTTTTTTTTGTGCTGTCCTTTGACAAAACAAGCCTCGCCAGATAATGTGAATCGAAACCTGTTTTTCTAGCTTTTAAAGTCGTGCGATGTGTAAGCGGGAACACATCATTATATCTTACATATGAAAAATACATAATATAGCTCCCAAACAAACGCAAACGTGTTTTTAAGATGCTTTTATTCACTCATAATCCGACAATTTCAGGAAGACTAAGGAAGGACTAAGGGAATTGTCATCTGTTGTTGAAGCTCTGTGAGCTCGGTGACTTTGAGACCACTTGTTATCCCGGGTTGTTTGAATCGCCATAATTCAAATAGAGAAAAAAGAGCTGACTGACAAGATTTAAGATGTGGCTGTCAATGTTTGATTAAAAAAAAACACATTGCCCGACATTTGTTGCATTGCTTGAAAAATAACTTTATTTTGAGAGACTGGATAAGTAATTCAAGTGTTTTTTTTAACTTCCTCAAAAACAACTAATAATTTAACTACAGATGCAGTCATTCAAAATTGGTGGGGTATTTCGCGGTATACCCCGGTGGGCGTGTCACAGTATCACGCAGTATCACGGGGTAAATCGCGTCATTTGACGTCATGCCGGAAAGTATCCGGCATCACCTTGTAAAACCGCCAGGAGGAGCCAATAAAGCTTAACCTCTCATGTACAGCATTTGAGCTTTTAAATTTAAACTGTGTATTACAGCATGTTAATCATCAGTCAATAAAAAGTTGGTATATTTTATGAAAGCAAGATTGCTCAGTTGGACAAAAGTACACAACCTACCTTTATCAGAAATATTTATGCATCAAAGCCTTTACCGAAGATATTACTAATAGTATTAATAATGAATGACTTTGGACAAGCTGTAAACTCAAAGTATAATTTCTTTAGCACATTTGTACAAGAACTTGGAATCTGTCCAAGCCCTACTTTGTCAGGCATTTTCTTTTACTGCAACGGACATAAAAACTCCCTTGCTTTTAACAGAGCGTTTCATAATTTCTAACTATGAAAATTATTTAAACTGTGACACTTATCATTCAACCAGAGCTCGAAATATCACAAGGATCCTCTAGAGCACAGCAAAGACTGTATTAAAAGAATCGCGTATATAAAGAAATTAATAAGATATAATTATATTTGTGTTCTGCGACAGGGCTGTGTAGGGCTGTTTCACCTCTCTCTTCATGTGACTCTATTCAAAAGCCATTTAGCAAAGAAGGGATGAGAAGTGTGACAAACTAGTATACTTTATATCTTTTTTTCTGAACCGGGGAAAATCTGATCATGTTTCTCTATAACAATGATAAAAAACATTATTTTACATATCACCTTTAAAAGTGGCATCTCAAAGCAATACAATAGATGGAAAAACAGTTAAAAGGACCAAAGTAAATACCAGACAAACGCAAACGCGTTTTTAATAAAATGCTTTTATTCATTCAGCAGAGAGTGAGAGGGACATCCAGCAGAGAGAGACACATACACCGGTTTTAATTGACAAAAAGTAATTGTTTTTTCGTTGATCCGATCACGAATTCTTTTCCAGTCGCACGAAGTAAGGGTTGACAATCTCCGATTTACCATGCTACTAATGGTTTCCCGGAGATTTCAAGGCAAGGCACTTTTGCCACTGGACCCATCGAAATTTACAGACGTGGTCCACCCCCAGTAAATTTCAAAAGTCACAAGATTTCGAAACACGGGGGCGGCATAGCGGTCGGCTCTTGCTTTCCCGTCCAATGAAAGGCAGGTTCCTTTTGCCGAAGTCGGGAGACATTAAAGGCTTGCCACACCCGGACTGTTAAACCAACGCATTAGCACGTCAAACCCCATTGAGGAGCCGGGCGCAATAATTGTTTTGTCCCTTGATTTACTGATCTGCATTTATTACAGAAATCGAGTTCCTGCTCTTTGCAGACGACCTGGTCCTGCTGTCGCCCACAGAACAGAGGCTGCGGCAGAACCTGGCACTGCTGGAGCAGCACTGTCAGACCTAGGTGCTGACAGTCAATCTGGACAAGACCAGAGTTATGGTTTTCCAGAAAAAAAGCCAGACCTCAGGTAAACAGGTACAAATTCACACTTAACAACTACACATTAACACCTAACAATGGGAGCAGGGCCGAATTAGGCCAGTACCCACTGTTGTTAAACATACAGAAAAGAATATTAAAGTATTGGCTTTGGTATTAGCCATACAGAACATTAAAGTGCCCCTTTCCATTCAGCGGGTGTCTGAGCCACTGTGTCCTATCTTCTGACAGTCGCTCTTGTGAATGTCTGTAGAGTTTATCTTATTTTTAGTACTATATTTTTATATTATATTCCCTATTAATCAAACTCCAAGAGCACTCTGTCAAAGTGCAATGAAATACAATATTGTTGTTGTTGCTGTTATTGTTGTTTTCATCCTGTAAAGCGTTTTGAGAAGCCACCTTTAAAGGCGATGTATAAAAGCGCTGATTCTTATGGAATGTGTTCCGCCGGGGAACAAGTATAACCTTGTTCATGCACAAACAGTGGCATGTTACATTATTAATTTGAGTGT
Organism: Atractosteus spatula; assembly: GCF_055471065.1. Taxonomy (NCBI): domain Eukaryota; kingdom Metazoa; phylum Chordata; class Actinopteri; order Semionotiformes; family Lepisosteidae; genus Atractosteus; species Atractosteus spatula. Next base: position 43,674,901 of record NC_142709.1, on the reverse strand, counting down.
CTCCTCTTGCCAGAAAGCTCCAAATTGCATTTTGAGTGCGGTTTTTGACTTTTTTTAAATTGCAACCCGTAAATAAAGCTGATACTGTTTAGACTTTTATTAGGATTTAGACTTATATTAGGATTATATACTTTGTGAAAAGTGATAGTCTTTTAACCTTTTCTGTGAATTCGCTTGTTATCTAACAAATGCATACTTTTAGAATTTGATTAACAGGGAATATAATATGGAATTGCGTATCTAAACAAATTAATAACGATATAGTTATATTCATGTACTGTCTGGCGGAATAAACTGAAGAGGTTAGTTAATGCGACGCGGAATTACTTTCCACCCCCTCTACATTCTCAGAGTAGAACAGACTAACCTTCTAATGAAAGACGGTCCACCCCCCACAGACAGGGAAAGTGCCCACAGGCACTTAAACTTAATATGGTCAGTAACAGTAAACAGTAACATGGTCAGAAGGAGCACGTACAAACGTTTCCGAAATAACCACATGTAAGACTCTGATGCTTAAAATGTTTAGGGAGAAAGTGGAATACTGGTGTGTATTTTTTCTTTGAACTACCAATACCAGCCATATACAGTCTGTAACGTAGGGATTTCTATATGTCTTTATTTAGTGGTTACATTAGTGACAAAGGCTAAACTTTTAGCTTCAGTAACGCGTACATATCTCCCCTTTTTATAAAACGACATGGTTGAAAACTGTTCCAGAGCCACTGTTGTTTCATCAGTGAAAAGTAAATCATGAAATGTCTCTCCCTGTTCAATCCACTGGAAAAAAGAAAAGGAGCATAAAGCGTCTGAATGTCATAAACGATATTCATTTAGGAACAGAATCAGAGATATGTTTTTAACTGCACTGCATCGGAGAGAATACCATAGTGTGTTTTTTTTTTACTCCCTGGCGGAAACTGGCTTCCATAAGAATCAGTATGGCTCCGAGATTAAATAAAACTTCACTCGCACCAAACAAATGTATATTTCTAAATATCACAACATGATCGAATTTAAGTCATTTTAATAACAATGAATAGTCACCTAGGCGTTACAATATAAACATTTATATTGATTTAAATCGCGTTTTGATTTAAATCGCAAACGCGGGTTTAAATATATGTGTTTTTTTATTCACAATCAGACAAATGCAACATAAATTGATATCTTTGTCTTCTAAGTATCTTAATAAACTTTCAGTATAGCTTTCTCCCCGTTTAGATTTATTTTTCTTAACTAGTATACTTTAGATCTTTTTTTCTGAACCGGGGAAAATCTGATCATATTTCTCTATAACAATAATAAAAAACATTATTTTACATATCACCTTTATGTGATATCACCTTAAGGACAGCACAGGTGAGACATTTATCCAGAGAGCAAGTGATCAGAAAAAGGAACAGCTGTTACGCCCAGGTTTTATGCTCTCTCTCTGCTGAATGAATAAAAGCATTTTATTAAAAACGCGTTTGCGTTTGTCTGGGTATTTACTTTGTAATCTGTGGTTTACATCGACTGTATTGTTTTGAGATGCCACTTTTAAAGGTGATATGTAAAATAAAGTTTTTTATTATTGTTATAGAGAAACATGATCAGATTTTCCCTGGTTCAGAAAAAAGACGATTAAAATCTGTAATCTTTCCACTTGTATGTCATCGGAAAATACAAGAAGTTTCTGCTTTGTGTAAGGATGGTATCAAAAAGTAATCTAAGTGGTGAGAAAGCTGTGCTCCTCAAAGCGCTTTACAGGATAAAAACAATAACAACAATAGTGTTAGCCTAGCAAACGATTTTTTTATAGAAATACAAAATGAGATATAATGATGTGTTCCGGCTAAGACATTAACGAGTACAACCCCCCTCTCTGCGGGAGTGCTGGCTGTGATGAATTAAACCGGTTTCACAGGTATTTTCAAAGTAGAAGGGGGCGAGATTTCCAGCGAAAGACACCTCCCCCCTCCAAAACCAAGGTAGTACAGTACTTACTAGTTAAGAAAGCTAGGCTCCTCAATGAAATCGCTTTAACATGCTAATGCGTTGGTGTAACAGTCCAGGCGTGGCAAGCTTCTAATGTCAACTCGACTCGATTGGAAGACAATGAACATATTCTAGCCCTAAATGAATTAATAGCAAACAAGGTTTACATAAAAGACATTTTTCCAAGAAAGTTTATAATAATACGATCTATAGTTGAAATCTGAGCCTAAATAAAAAGAAAAAGCATTTTCAGAGAGCAATCACGCTGTGTTTATGTAGAAAAAGTGATTAGGTTTATGAGCAATCTAATTACTTATTCGTTTAAAACACTATATAAAATAAAGTTTATTATTAATTTGCTGGACAGAGTGGTGAACATTATTATGGATAAGACAAAGATAACGATCCTGATCAGTTTAGAAATCGGTGTACGCTGTAAGGTTTTTACTTCTTAAACTTTTAAAATACACGTTTCGAATAGAAAGAAATCATCTTCCTGGTACAGTATGTATAGCAAACCAGCACGTCTTTTTTCTCCAATCAGAGGGGTTAGACGCTCGGTTAAAACCAAAGGAGATTGTCTGTTATAGTGGACATAAAAACAAGAGTTCGCTGGCATTATATCCTAGAAGACACAGACCGGCGCTAGACCGGGAGAATGCCCGCAGCGTAAAAGAAAATGCCTGATGAACTAGGGATTGGACAGTTTCCAAGTGCTTGTACAATCGATGGAAATGTTCAAATAAATGTGCAGAAGAAATAAACAAAATAATCATTTATTTCTTTATCATATTGGCTAGCTAATGTCCTCTCTTTGCTAGTTAGTGGCTGTGTTTCTGCGTTGGGTAGCAACGGGTGACTGTTCTCAGGCGGAAGATGTAAACAGCTTAATTTTCATGTTAAATAATTTTTTTTTAATTAAAATTCATTCTATACAGCAATCGCATATTTGGGTACCGTTTCATAAAACTTTCATGCTTAAAATGTTTAGGGAGAAATGGAAGACTGGTGTGTATTTTTTCTTTAAACTACCAAGACCAGCCATACACAGTACAGTTTACATACATACAGTAATGTTTATGTTCCTAAATTAATATCGTTTATGACCTTCAGATGTGTTATGCTCCTCTTCTTTTTATGCTCAGCTACTAAAATTTCCCTTTAGTGGTAAAATTCCATATAAATATTCAAAACTAAGCAGATTAAAATGTGCACAGTAAAGAGATTAAATGATTAAATCTTTTCACTACCAACCAATGCACCACGAGTGCCCCTGTCGGTCATTTTGGCCAGCCAATCACTTACCGCGGTGCCCTACGGTGCCCCGGGGTGGTTTGTGGGTAGATTACCGTACCGCGGGTTTGTACCGCGCATTTTGAATGGCTGCATCTGTATCCTTTGTTCTGTCTGAATGGGGTCTGGGTTTCCTCATCCTATGGCCAGGAAGCTATCTCTTAACAAAGCAGTTTAAGGCAAAACTTTACCTAGACAGCTGGTAAATTGTGGGAATTAGATTTAATATTAGCATTGTCATTGTGATGATGACAAGGCTGTAAAAACTCAGACCCAGATCCAAATTCCATGTCCTGTGTTCAGATCATTGTACCTAACACAAGCAGGTCAAGCGTTACATTAGTTTAACGTCTAATGCTTTCTCAAAGCAAAATTTACAATATATATTCTGATTGTATGCTAGTATTCCCTTTCAGCTGCAAAGTACTATTATTGAAAATTGAGACAAACTTCCGCAACAAGAGTAATAAACGTTTGTTGATATATTTGGTCCTTTGGTATGAGGAACAACCACCACTTTTTTAATAATCATTTTACTTTTCATCTGGAGGAACTGGGTTTTTTATTATTATTATTATTGTGTTGCTATGATAATATATGTTAAATTCTAACCTTCACAGTGTTCACATTTTCTCTTCCATCTTCCATAGACAAGGACAGAAATCACAGTCACACACACAGCATTAGACACCAGCAAGCCAATAACAAGGGGATCCAGAATACATCCTGATTGAGCAGTAACAGAAGATTCTAAAAAAAAAATTGAAAATTATTTTCTAAATCTGAATATATATATATATTTCCCTATAAGGATATAAAAAATGCAGATATATATATATTTTACATGTTGCACAAAGTATTGAAAGTTCTTTCAGAATTAACAATTGAATCTTTCTTCAACTGGTCATAATGAACTGTTTCTGAATACCTTCATTCCATAAGTGAGATGAGTACCTTCACTACATAATACATTGTGTATATTTTGTTTGCAGTTAACAAATATGTGCTTTTGTACTGAAGTGCTCAGATTTAAGGAGAAAAATCTGAAAGCAGGACAACAGGTAATTTTATTTTTTACACAATAGTTCATTACGACCCCACAAAGATAAAGTTTAATTACTTAGGATGTGATGTAAAGATGATTACCTAATTGTTTCTTAATTGGACTTAATAGACTTTCCAGGATTTTTTTTTATTTTTAGGAAATAAAACAGCCTGGAATACTGTTAATTCAGACAGGAGTAATGTATTAAGCAGAAAATAATATGGAATATAGAAAAAAAGTAATTGATTAACTATTTAAACAACTGAATACAGACAAAAATGCCAGGATATTCATCAAAACAAACCTTAAAGATGCTTTTTTCTGTATTTCTTATGTGCCATTCTGATCAAACTTTTATCAAAACCCACTGCTAATATTTCAAATACACCTAAACAATTATAATATATAAAGAGTAACAAATTAGATTAGCTGCCACATTCACATTCATATTTCTTCACTAATACCCTGCTATACTAAACATCTGAGAAAAAAAATATAAAACAAATTCATTATAATAAAGCAAACATTTAATTGTTTTTTTCTTACATTATTAGCAATGGTATCAGAGCTTCAAATAAACATCTAAGGTATTCATATTCAGTGCTGTATGTCCTATTACATATAAGTAAAGAGGCACATATTACAAAGTTCTCTTTTAGAAGACCTTTTAAAAGTTTAAAGGCTATTTGTATTAACACCTAAACATATTATAATAATATTTAATTTCCTTTCACATTTAAGTGAAAGTGTTTAGATTAGTAGTAGTAGATTTGGCTTTCATAATCATTCTAATTAAAAGGCTTAGATGCTGGATCCTTCAAAAAAAAATCCTGTTCTTCTATATTGTGTTGAAGAGTTTGAATTCACCAATGCAGTAATAAAAAAGGGAAAAAAAAGGAAAATTAAACTAAATCCATTGAAGGACTGATGAAGTGTTTGAGTAAAAACATACCTGTAATTATTAGCAGTGTTCCATTTCCAAACAATATCTCATCACATGTGGCCACAGCACAATAATATGTCCCAGCATCAGAGTGGCTGAGGTTCATCTTTGGAAGGTTATATACACAGCTTTGTGTATGAAGCCCAACCAGAGAGTTCCTCTCACACTGATCACTCTTACTTCCACTGGCGTAAATTATTTTTGGAAAGGGTTCTTTTGAGCCATTTCTGAACCAATAAACATCATGCTGACCTGGACAGGTCACAGTGTGTATTGTACACTGCAGAGTCACACTATCTCCTGGCTGGAGTGGGACAGACACAAGCTGTTGCGTAACACTCCATCTTATTGACTCTGAACCTGAAATAAAAATCAAAAAAGGTAATATGGCAGTCTGATGATTATATAATCAAATATTTATATGAGTTATTTTAAGTACATATAGTTTGAAATAATCTGAAAATATAGTTATATTGAACTTTGAAAAGATAAAATTTTCTTATTGCTGTGAAAAAGAGGGATATTGTATATGAGCTATAATTTGCAGGTTGGCTATTGGAGAATTTCATTTCCACATATCACAAGAATGGTGTTAAACTGCTGGGAAGTACCACAGTTTCTGATGTTTGAGAATTAATCATGCTGCATAGAATTGTACTTCTTTATATATAAATGTTATATGCATCAAATAATTGGAAAAAAATCTCAAACAGACTATAAACAATTTAACATTTTGCATTTTAAAACAAGGTACATTGGAAAAAAAAACAAACATGATGACACAAAGACATAGGAACATCATTCTGGCCAATCAGACATTTAACTAATATTTTTTAGTTGCTATTTTTTTTGTTTTAATCTTTGCACCATTCTCTGGGGTAAAACAAAAACCTTAAAGAAATGTGTCACGTACACCTGACATATCTTTAAGCATGTAACTTCACTCAGAATATTCTAACAAGAAGCTCTTCTGTATAAATGGATACTTTCTAAAAACAAATTCCATATTTCACCCAGACGGAATCCATGCAAACATGGGAGGAACATACAAATTCACACAGCCAAAGAATAATAATTATAAAAAGAGTTTGTTTCAATTCCAACTGTTTCTATTGGTTCTAGTGCTATTTTTCTCCTATAGTATAAGTCAAGTACTCATGCTTTGAGTACTATATTAGTCTGTCTGCGGGAGATTAGTATTTTAGGATTAATCCCAAATTTAACTATAATATACCATGCAAAACATAATTAAATGATAAAAACTGCATCCAGCTATTGCTATAATAAAAAATTGCTTGAATATTCTAAAACCATTTGTAAATTTACACACTGTGGCTAAGGATCTGCACCTGTGGCTGGAAGGTTGTCGGTTTATTTCCTGTGGCTGGCAGAGGAATCCTACTCCGTTGAGCCCCTGAGCAAAGCCCTTAACCCCAACTGCTCCAGGGGCGCCGTATAAAAGGCTGACCCTGCGCTCTGAGCCCAAGCTTCTCTCCCTGTCTGTGTGTCTCATGGAGATTGAGCTGGGATATGCGAAAAGACAAATGCATTCAGCTATTGCTATTATCAAAAATTGCTTTAATATTCTAAAAACATTTGAATATTTACACAGCTTATTAGATTTAATTTGTGTAATGATATCTACCATTGTACAGAAAAGATACATCAATATTACAAAAAATGCATTTGGTGATGTATTTGTGCAGAAATAAATCTATCATGATTATCACTAGCCCACAAGTGTTTGGACCAATTTTTTCAGTGGCGTTTTTATTTCGACATTCATATTGTTATAGTATCGCATTTGCATACAGTTGTTCACTGTCCTCAAACAACTCCAAGATCAGGCAGAAGTAACTCACCATTTAGAAAAAAAAACATTATAAAGTTATACTTTAATTTACCCTGTACTTTTAAAAAGGTTCCATTTCCGAAATGCATGTGACTGGTGCGTATTATCCCACAGTAATACATTGCTGTATCTGAAGGCTGTGTTCTTGATATCATGAAATGGAATTGTTTTTTGTCCTTCTTTACCATGAAGCGTGGAGTATCTTTGAATTCTTCATAAAACATTGCCCGTTTTAAGTTTGAATAATACATTGCTATGCATTGAGGCTTCTGTCCAATTCTCTGCTTGAGCCAAACCATATAATCAGCTTCCTCTTTTGACAAGTAACAATGCAGGGTCACCTGGCTACCAAGTAGTGTTGTCTGAACGAGACCAGGCTGTGTAACCTCCTCAGTCTGAGTTAAATCTGAAATGAGAAAAATCTAAATGATATTACTGAAGCAAGAACAACCTATTGAATCAAAGGTTAAACAGTCTAATATTTTGTAAACTCCTTTTCTGAATTTAGTCTCTTCTGTCTATAAAATGATGAAAATTATTTATATATGAGGTAAAATTATTTGGTGTTACATTTTAATAATAACAAATTATTACAATTTTAGCATTTGTGAAAATGTACAGCATATATACTTTAGTAAAGGGGGTAAGAAAGCAGGAGTCTACTTACACACACAGAAAAGCATTAGAGTGACACAGAGTCCAATCATGATGATATCTGCTTCATGCCCAGTGTGTCTTGCACACGATGAAAGTTATGAACTGGAATGAAGGCTATATATTAAAAATTCATCTATAAAAACAAGAAGATAGGCGGGGAAAACTGGCTGAAGTGAATTGATTGGATGAGGAGAAATTCACTCTGGGTTGTTTAATAATTGAGAGAAGAAACACCCACACTCACTCTTAACCTACATTATGGTTTATACTCAGGTTCACCCAAAATTTGCAAAATCAGATGTAATAACCAAGGACATGTCAGAAGTTTTTTTTTTCAATGCTGTCCATGAAAAGTGTGTTATTAATTGATACAGCTACAATTTACACTTAACACTTACATTGCACACTTATTAAAACTCAAACAATTATATAATATGAATAAAGAGATTATATAGAATCTTCTGAATGTATCAAGTTAAGGATGATGTGAATGGAGGACTTAAGAAACAATATCATAGTAATTACAATGCCTTTCAAAATTGTTCACCCACATCCAAAGATGTCTTGTTTAGTTGAAGTACTAACTTTTACACATCAGTAAAGTCAATATTTAAATCAGTGCTTGAATATTTTAAAATTTTAATTAAAAATGAAAACTGAATGCTATAAAGGTTAAAATACATTTAAATATCTAAAAGAACCACAGACAAAAAATCATGCATGACTTGTTGAGGAGAAGAGGTTGAGCAACCTACTTGATAACTGTTAGTTATCTAAGTAAAAAAATGAGTAGAATGTGCTAAAATTAAAAATATATGTCACAGGATGCAGGCCTTTGAAGTAGAAACAGGGTGTGATTAATCGGGCTGTGTTGATGGCCAGGACTGTGTCAATGTTTGCCTCCCCCAAAGTTTTCAACTTCGGGTTTTCTAATGCAGACAGTGGGTCAGGGAATAATAGTAATAATTTAGGAACAATTTAGGAACACCCAGGGATTGCTGAGCCAGTTGAATCAGACCTTGAGCAGAGGGGGGAGCAGGAAAACAAACAAAAAAGTGACAAGAGCACATGACTCTTAAGGTCTGCACATTCACAGCTCTCAAACACTGTACCTTTTGTTGCTTAAATGACCCAAGCTCTCTCCTGATAATCTACTGGACACTTTCGCCCCTGACAGAGATAGTGGAAAACCCCCTGAGGGGGAGTGGCTAACCGAAAGAATAAAAATATCTGAGCCTGAACAGAGGAGGTTTTCTCTCCTCCGGAAAAAGCCCCTCAACACAAGACAGGCAACACAAGGAAAGCCACAGACTGCAAGACCACAGAAGATATTGGCCAAGAAACTGCAGACCAAGGGAGACATTGGCAGTGGAATGGAGGTACTGAGCAGAGACGTATAATACTTGAGGGCAAGGAGCAAAGAAACTGGTCTGGTGAGTTGATACTGAACAAAGGGGAATATACTGCAGCACTAGGATGACTCCCGATATAGTCCAAATGGAAACTAGAGAAATTCCCTCTTTTATGCGTGGCTTTTCTTCTCCATACCATCAAGACTTTCTAAAGCCCTCTCCTCATCAAGGACAGCTGAACCTCAGGAATTCATTGTGACCCTTGGAAGTACCTTTTGTTGTTGTGAATTCTGTTTTCTTTGTGTCTTGTGGTAATAGTAAATGTTGGTGTATTTAGAAAATAAAAGGGCACTTGTACGATACTAATGCTTGTTGCTGGTCTGTGTATGCATCGGTGATTCTGGGAGATGAACAGAACCTGTGGTAGAGGGTAGAGGGAGCCTAGCACTCTCTTTGTATTTGCTAGGTGGTATAGTCATATATGAGGTAGGAATAATTCTTCTTTGAGGGTTCTCCTCACTGTGACATATATACAAAGGCATCACTTCAAGTTCAAATTCTATACACAAAATAGATTTATGAGAGTTAAGTTCATTTTTAAAGGTTTAATAAGAGAAAAATAGATTAAAATGTGAAAAATAATAAAACACTTTATTTTATACAGCACCTTTAAAGGTGGCTTCTTAAAGCACTTTAAAGAATGACAACAGCAACTACAACAATTAAAAATAAACAATAAAAAGTACACAATGAACAATGAAAAATACACAAGATGAACACGATGAGAATATGCAGAGAAGACAGTAGATGGTGGTACTAAATACAGTAGACGCAGAGGGGTAAAGAATGGAACCAGTTAAGTAAAGGCTTTTCTAAAGAAGAAGATTTTGAGTCTGGATTTGAAGTAATTTAGAGAAGGTGAGTCTCTGATATCCTTGGGGAGAGAGTTCCAGAGTTTGGGGTGTAACAGGAGAAGTCCCTGTCACCCATAGCGTGTAGACAGGCTTGGGGGACAGTTAGGAGATCAGAATTAGAGGAGCGAAGGTTGCGAGACAGGGAGTAGGGCAATAATAGGGTGCAGCAGTGGCACTGTGGCACTGTGCCTTAGGATCTGCACCTGTGGCTGGAAGATTGCCGGTTCGTATCCTGTGGCCAGCAGATTAATCCTACTCGGTTGGGCCCCTGAGCAAGGCCCTTAACCCCAACTGCTCCAGGGGTGCCTTATAAATGGCTGACCCAGCGCTCTGACCCAAAGCTTCTCTATCTTCTCTCCCTGTCTGTGTGTCTCATGGAGAGCGAGCTGGGGTAAACAAAAAAACAAATTCCTAATACAAGAAATTGTATATGGCCAAAAAAGTGATCTTATTTTATAGATCAGACAGGTACTGAGGTGCCAAGCCATGCAGAGCCTTATAGATGAGCATGAGGATTTTGAAGTCGACACGCAACTTGACGGGGAGCCAGTGCAAGGACTCCAGGATAGGAGTAATGTGATCACTTGCACTAGACCTGGTCAGGATTCTTGCTGCCAACTTTTGGACATACTGAAGTTTGATCTATGTTGGTTTAGATACCCCAGCCAGTAGAGCATTATAATAGGTCAATTCAGGAAAAGACAAATGTGTTGATCAGCTTTTCATCCACAATTAGTGGTCACATAGGGTCTAGTCTAGCAATGTTTCTGAGGTGAAAGAAAGATGTTTTAACAATATGCTGCACATGTGGGTCGAATGTTAAGCCTGAGTCAGATATCACCCCAAGGTTTTTCAGTACAGTACCATCCACAGACAGGGTTGCAGGATTGGCTTTACAAAGTTGATGGGGGTGCCCATTAGCATAATTTCATTGTTGTCACAGTTAAGATTAAGGACAATTTCAGTCATCCAAGTTTTTATGTCAGAGATGCAATTAGATAGAATAGAGACAGCCACATCAGTGTAAGGTTAGGTATGGATGTATATTTGAGTATCATCAGCATAGAAATGATAGTTGAGGCCATGTGATCTTGAAAGCTGACCAAGTGAAAACATATAAATGCTGAAAAGTAGGGGACCCAGTATCGAACCCTGAGGAATGAGACCAATTTCAGACCTAAATCCACCAAGAGAGACAAAGTGAGAGCGATCAGTGAGGTAAGACTTGAACCATTTGATAGGCGAGAAAGTAAGATGTCATGGTCAAAAGTGTCGAAAACAGCATTGAGATCAAGAAGAATGAGGATAGACAGAGAACCAGAATCAGAAGCTATTAGAAGATCATTAGTGACTTTGACCAGTGCAGTTTCTGTGCTGTGATGTTTACGGAAGCCAGATTGGAGGGTTCAAAAAGGTTATTTACAATGAGGTGGTTATGTAATTGAAATGTGAGAACACGTTCTTGAATATTGGCAAGAAAGGGTAAGTTGGAGATGGGGCGAAAATGGTTTAGATTGTCCAGAGCCATGTTAGGTTTTTTTTGCCATAGGGGTAATGGCAGGGTTTTTTGAGGATTGTTCGTACAACACTCATTTGTTATATGGAGGACAATGGGGCAGAGAGAATAAAGTGGTGGGAATGGGATGTAATATAGAGGCGGTGGATTTCATATGTGAAAACTAGTTTACAGAGGAATGCAGAGTCAAGAAGAGAGAAGTTTGAGAGAAGGGAACCAGAAAAGTACGACAAGCAGCTAGGAGGTGTGGGAATGATATGCGTTGTGGAGAGAATGCGATGCCGGATGTTGTCAATCTTGGAGCTAAAGAAATCTAAAAATATGTTGCAAAGTTGCGATGAGGTAATATGGTGGGGCAGTTTGGCTTTAGCAGTCTGTTGATGGTGGAGAAAAGATGCCTGGGGTTGTTATGGTTATTTTCAATGATGTGAGAAAAGTAGGTGGATGTAGTTGACTCTATCATATCCTTATATTCAGAGAAGAAATCTTTCCAAACTTGATAATGTATGTTTAGGCCAGAAAGACTCTACCTGCGCTCAAGTTTCCAGGAGACTGCCTTCATAGATCGCAGATGGTCAGTGTACCAGGGGGTGGGGCGAGAAAAAGCGATGGTGCGAGGTATTAAAGGAGCAATGGTGTCAAAGGTAGATAAAAGAGCACTATTAAGCAAATGTATTTTGTCCTCTATAGCCGTGGTTCTCAAACTGTGGTACACCCCCAGGAAGTACGCCAGATGACCCTGGAAATGTGTTGTGTTCACTGAAAAATTGGAACGGGTTTTCATATTTTCTATTTTAATAAAATTAGTTTAGGTATCAAATACGCAGCCTACGTACTATGATACAGCGCGCGCTAATACTTGAGTAGACACAATAGCTAGTATGTAACTATATACCATTGTATAGGAATGTGTGCTATGAATGGAAGTGGCCAATTGTATTTAAAAAAAGTTATCTTCTGCAAATAGGGAGGTAGGAGAATGTGCATGGTTTTGGAACACTGGCTATCTTGTGAGCACTGGAAAGCGTGATAGATAACACAAAAATATTTAAGAACTGTCCTAGGTTAATTTGAGAAAATTACACCAAGCGTCTCTGTGTTTCACTCCCATGCGCATGAAATAAAAACTTCTTTTAACTTCTGAGACGGGCTCCTGAAATGGAAAGGGGGGAAAACGCAAGCTTGCCGATTGCTAAACCAGGTAAGCCCCACACTATTTTTGAAGAACTTTGTTTATCATTGGCAAAAGAGCTGACACGTATTATGTGTGGAGAAAAAGCTGCTAAACAGCTCGACCTGCTGCCCATTTTGAATGTAGAATTTTTGATATGGCAGATTATGTCAAAAGTACGCTGATAGAGCGCGTTAAGGTGAGCAGACGCTTTTGACTGCAATTAGATGAGTCTGTAAATCTCGTTGATTTGGCCAATTTGCTCGTTTATGTTAAATACGAGTTTGTATTGTTCCATGAGGACTTTCTGTTCTGTAAGCCGCTACCAACAGGAACTACAGGAGAGCACATATTTCAGCTTCTGAATGAATTTATCTAAGAAAATGGCATTGACTGGATAAAATGCGTCGGAGTTTGTACAGACGGTGTGAGAGCGATGACAAGCCGACACAGTGGTATAGTTGCACGAATTAGAGAGGTTGCTCCAGATATGAAGTGGACACACTGCAGCATCCACCGTGAGGCCTTTGACGTCAAGAAAATTCCTGACAATTTAAAATCTGTTAACTCCGTTGTGAATTGTATCAAGGCTCGACCAATCAATTCACATCTGCTTTGCTCGACTAAACAGACTCACCCCTCTCACTGAAATGGTGCTTTTTTGTTTATTTTTAATTGTTGTTGTTCCTGTTGTCATTCTTTAAAGTGCTTTGAGAAGCCACCTTTAAAGGCACTATATCAAATAAAATGTATTATTATAATATTTATTATATGTGTATGTGAGTGTGTGTGTGCATGCACGCTCATGTTGGTCATTGAGATTTTCTGGGGTTACTACAAGAAGATGACTTGGTACGTGGATGCTTTGGTTTGATCAGGGGTGGTACTTGGACCAAAAAGTTTGAGAACCACTGGTCTACAGGTCTAAACTGATAAACAGAGCCACACTTGTGGCTTCCCAGTTTTTACAGGTGCATATACAATTTATTTCTTCATGTACATCATAGTATCAAGGCTCTTCCCTCAAGATAAACTCTTCATTTCCTCAGTGCTAGTGTTAGCTACATCTGAGTCTAAAATGTAAACACCTCTCTCATCATTTTCAAATACATTGCAATTTCTAGTAGGGACATTAAGATTACCTTCCAATCTTAAATATCTTCCCATTCCTTTTTCTCATTTGGTGGTTAATGTTATATTACATTTGTTGCATAATTCTATAGGTTTCAGTTTTACAAACAGAGCCTACTATTCCTGTTTGTTTGAAGGCAGGCTCCATAGAGCACTTGTAGGTAGTACTTGGATGCTTTGGTTTGATAAGGAGTGGTACTTGTTCCAAAAAGTTTGAGAACCACTGCTCTATAGGATCAAAGGCAGAGAAACAATATAAGGAGGATAGAACAGAATTTGCAAACCTAGGCTGATTAATTGATCGCCTGTTGTGGAAATGTACAGAGCATGAGTGGGAAGTGGTAGAAGTGTATAGATGAGGGAAAGAAAGTTTATAACAGAAACAATACAAATGCAGTACTTAATTTCTCATGATATTGTTCAAGATCTTTATAAAAAACAAGAGGTTACAAGTGAAAGGAGACCATTTAGCCCATCTAATCTGTTTGATATATCAAGAGAACAGCAGCATCCCAGAATCAGGTGTTTTAAGTAGTTCCTCTAAAGCTACCAGTCTCTCCTCTCTTCTACATCTGCCTCCCAAACTTAAAGATCATTATATAATTTATTTCCTAGTTCTTCACAGGTGTTTTTTTAATTGGGATGCTAGGCCTTCCTGTCTCTTTTGTCTTTCTCTCTACCATCTTTTTTATGTTGTCTCCCTAGACTCTTGATTACACACTTAGTGATTTACCCAGAACTCAATTACCTAGGATAAACTAAGGTAAACTATACTATTGCTTTGATCACAGAGTCAATCAATGAGTCCTACATTTTGGTAAAAACACTTTATTTGAACCTCCTGAGAATTGGAAATGTTGACACTAGCCAGGTGTTACCCATTGTATCTAGATTATTCAAGAATCTAGGGGTAATGTGAATATCAGATGTTAATGTTCAATGTGTTACAATGGACACCACTTAACTCTGTTTTTGTGTTTGAAGGCAACGATGCCTCAGGACCTCATGACCTCCAAAAAGGGAGAATATGAAGCGGCAATGCTTACTAATAAGTTAATAAGAATTAAGTGTTGTTGTGTTTTCCTAAATGAGGCCCCATCTGTCTTTCTCATCCCTGTGGTGCAGCCACAGAGAAGCTATTCATGTAGTTTTGATTTAAGGTGATTTCTCTCAGATAAGGAGCATCTCCCAAATGGGGATGCTTTCAGCCATGCTTGGCTATCATGATCAATAGCCATTCCTGGCACCTATCTGTCTGTGAGATTCTTGGGAACATCTGGATTGTGGTCCTAGATGTCAGAGGCCATTGTTACTCAACTCTCACCTTGTCCCACCAATCAGGAACCTGCAGGGTGTGGTAACCCCACGTGGGTCTGAAATGCCCACTAAATTTTCGACCAATCATCACCTGTCTTGGTTCTGGTTTAAAATACACTGCACAGCTCAGAAGCTTTGCTTCTCCAGACGTTTTCACACCCTCAGAAGCAATCATGTGATGGCCAGTGTTGTCTGTATAGGGACTGGAACCTTTTTTCAGCAAAGCGTTGGCCCAGAGAATGCCTGTACATAAATCACTAGCCAACGCAAATGTGTTTGCTTCACTTGATCACAGGAGTATATGTTTGGACTTTTGTTGAAAACCTGAATAAGTTTTTATTCAGCAGCAGCACTACACCAGAAGCAAACCAAGTTTCTTCCCCCTTGTGCATAGAGACTTTCTACTAGTCACCAGACTACTAGTAGGTCCCTGAGAGGGACACCGTCGAGCGCGTCACCACAGCAGAAACCTCTCCTCCTAATTTGTCCGATGCCGCTAGACGCTAGCTGGTCTTTGGATTCCATGTCGGAAAATACGAAGCGATATTTGGATAAGTAAACCCAGTGTTCTACATTGCATCCTGAGAATTCAGTTGTTACCTCAACACAAGTTGATATCAATTCAATTCATATTGTGTTCTTTTGAGTAGCTATTGTAGACTGATTAACGGTAGCATAGCCAAATGGTATACTGAAGCATATTCTTTGTTTGTATCTCTTTTTGTTTTGCATTTCTTCATGATTATATACCTTGCACTTTGATAATCCTCACAGCAAGATCTGCCATCTGTATCCAGGCAGCCTATTATATATTTTATTTGCACAATTTATGTATTAATAAAGGTATCTCGTTTATTGAATCCATGTGTGTGCATCGCTGATCGATTAATTTTCTAATAACCATTACGAATCACCTCGTGATTACTGCTACAATTAATTAATTTTCCCAGTAAATTCACAAAACCCCTTGTGACAGAGGGATCTCATTGGATCAGAATCAGGGTCCACCCATGTGTGCTACACGTGCTTCAGCAGAGGGCACGTTCCTGAAAAAGCCTAAGATGCCCCCCTACCAGCAAGGTGAGGACATCGCCAGAACCTGAAAGTGGCCAGAGGAGGAGTGGACCTGTTGGCTAGTGCCTTTGCTTACCGGCAAGGCCTTGGCGGCTTACAGCACCATGGATGAGGACCAATCCAACATATACAGTGACCTGAAGGAGGCATTACTTACTAAATTTGACATATCCCCAGAAACATACCGACAGTGCTTCAAGATGACCACAGTTCCACCAGGAGAAACACTTACAGAAACCTCCTGAAGGGTCTGTACAGAAGACGGATTCGCCCAGAACAGTGATCCAAAGAGGAGATTGGTAAGGCCATTATTTTTGAGCAGCTGCTACATGTCCTCCCTTATGACACCAGGACTTGGATGAAAGAACATGTGCCAGCCAATGGGTTGACAGCAGCCAAGCTGGCTCTGCAATATATCAAAGCTTGACAAGGGGCTCCTCCATGACATCCATCTTCTGTGCCAAGGAGGACCAGAGATAACCAAAGACAGGGGGAGGTCAAGGACCCTAATTTGCGTGGTACTCATAAGGACAAGGTCTGTTTTTATTGCCAGCAGCCAGGGCATAAAGCTTCCACCTGCCCAGTGCGCAAGCCAAAACTGACTGTGTTTTGTTATGTCCCAAGAGAGGCTGACAATCCTAGGTGGGAAGGTGGAGAGAATATTAGCAGTTTTGCTAATTGCTCTGTTCTAATTAATGGTCAGAAAGCAAATGCTTTACTGGACACTGGCAGTTCAATGACTCTTGTCAAAAAGTCCCTGGTTTCGGATAGTAGAATCGACTTCGAAAACCAAACGTCTGTAGAGTGCATACATGCGGATAAAAGGAAATACTTAGTACTTCACCTCGCACACACAATTCCCTGCACAGGGCTCCTAGGACAGCGCATCAGTTCACATTTTTATTGGCCCACCATGTACACTGATGTTCAAAAGTACTGTACTACTTGTGCAGTTCGTCAAAAATCAAGTGCTGTCAGTAGATCTAATAGAGCTCCACTGCATCCGTTGCTGATGCTCTCCACACCTTTTCAACACATTGCAATGGATATAATGGGACCTTTAGAGAAGAGCCATACAGGATATCAATATAAACTGGTTGTATGTGATTATGCCACCTGGTTCCCAGAAGCTTTTCCACTTCACTCCATCATAACACCGAAGATCATAAGTGCTCTGGTGCAGTTATTTTCCAGGATGGGCATTCCAGATGAGATACTCACTGACCAGGGAACTAACTTCACATCCCGACTGATGGGTCAACTCCACAAGCAGCTTGGCATCACTGCTATCAGTCCCTATCACCCACAGACAGATGGCCTGGTTGAGTGCTTTAACCAGACCCTCATAAATATGCTAAGGAAGTTTGTCTCTGACACAGTAAGGACTGGGACAAGTGGTTGCCATTCCTTCTCTTTGCATACAGAGAAGTGCCACAGTCCTCTACTGGGTTCTCCCCCTTTGAGCTATTGTATGGGTGGACTGTCCAAGGGCCTCTGGATCTTCTGAGGAAGACCTGGGAAGCCACTCCTGTTATAATGTCGGAGAAAAGTATTGTGCAATATGTGTTGCAGATAAGAGACCACCTTGAGAAGTATCAGGAAGAGGCTCAAGAGAACCTAAAATAAACCGAACAAGCCCAGAAGTGTTGGTATGACCAGAATACACGACACCAGGAGTACCAACCAGGACAGAAGGTCTTGCTCCTGCTTCCATTTGCAAACAGTAAGCTGCTGGCCAAGTGGCAAAGGCCTGACACCATCCTCCGTAAGGTAGGGCCGATTATGTATGAAGTGCACCACCCAGATAAGGGGAAGGAAAACCAAATGTACCATGTGAACCTCATTAAGGAATGGAAAGAATGGGAGTCTGCGAACTTGCTTATGGTGTGTAAGGTGAAGGAGGAAATGGATGACTTTGCCGACTTAGGGGGATGGAAGCAGCAGACAGAAATGAACCTAAAACACCTGACTGTGAGCCAGGTAGCTGAGTTGCAGCAACTGTTTGCAGAGTTGCCTGCCCTGTTTCCACAGAAACTTTGGAACACCAGCATCCTTTACCATGCCATTCACTTCAAGAATCCTATACCACTTCCGGTTCCGGTCAAGAGGGAACGCAGGCGCGTTTGGCTGCCGCTCCTCTCACCAGTTTTTTATTTTTTATCTACTTATTTATTTACGTTTTTTTTCTTTTTCTTCTCTGCGACACTGATTTCTAATTTATCTATTTTCATCCGCTTCATGTTATCCGCTCCATGTTACAAATTCACAAATGCGACTTCCACTTGCATTGTGAAATTGCTCAACTGAAGACCTTCACCACTTGCTACCGCCTTACCCTGGATTTCCTTCCCGTCTTGTTACACCGTCTTGATTCATCTATCATATCTCTGAGGTACACTGCACTGCAACTTCTTCAACTAAAACAAAGCTACTTCCTGGTGAAAGAAACATTCGATTATTGCCATTTAACTGGGATTTTACGACCGAGTTGCTACATCCATCGCAGCACTGGATGCAGTTTTTTTCGTTTGTCTGCCAGTGGAGTCTTTATCCCTGCCTTTTGGCGCACGACTGTAAGTCCATCACGTACCGGCGCCGATCTCAAAAATCTCCTCTCACTACCGCACCTGGAACGCACTAAGCTTCCCCCTGAATCCCAGATGGCCAGATCAGCGCTACTCAACACCCGCTCTATAAACAACAAGGCTCTTCTCTTATGTGACATCATCAAAGAAAAAAAACTGGACCTTCTGTGCTTAACCGAAACCTGGCACAAACAAAACGATGGACTCCTGTTCAAACAACTAGTTCCTCCTGGGTATGGTTTGTTTGACCTTCTGTGTTTTTCAGGCAGAGGCAGGGGTATCATTGTTATTTACAACCTTTTATACAGTCTAAGTCCTATTACTATACCTCCTCCCTCTTCTTCTGAGTGTCTTGTTTTAAATGTTTCTATCCCCCAATCTACTATTATTGCCACAGTTTATAGACGACCCAAACCCAGTGGAGCATTCTTAGGTGAGTTTGCTGATTTTCTCTCATTCTTATGCCTTAAGTTTAAAAGGATCCTTATTCTAGGGGACTTTAATATACACATTGATTCAACCTCTTCCAGTCTGTCTAAATACTTCCTTTCTCTTTTGGGATGCTTTGACCTTACTCAGTTTGTTTGTACCCCTACACATAACAAAGGACACACCTTAGATTTAATTATTGCAAATGACTCTTTTGTCTCCCACTGCTCTCCCCTTGATCTAGGCCTCTCTGACCACTTAGCCACTCTTTTCAATCTGGAATAACCTGTTTCTAACCCCCCCCCATGCTCTGTAAATTTTCGCAACTGGCGATCAATCGATCACCGAAGGTTTGCAAATTCTGTTCTGTCCTCCTTATCTTGTTTCTCTTCCTCTGACCCTCTAGAAGACAAAATACAGTTACTTGACAGTGCTCTTTTATCTACCCTCGACACCTTTGCTCCTTTAAAAACTCGAACCATCTCCTTCTCTCACCCTGCCCCCTGTTACAATGACCATCTGCGATCCATGAAGGCAGCCTCTCGCAAACTTGAGCGTAGGTGGCGTCTTTTCGGCCTAAATGTACATTATCAGGCTTGGAGAGATTACTTATCTGAATATAAGGTTACTATAGAGTCTGCTAGATCCACCTACTTCTCTCACATCATTGAAAATCACCAATCAGTTTGCTTGGATTTCCATAAGCTCAACGCTGCCTCCCAGTTTGATGTTTACCCAATGCCCTATATTGATGACCTCCTTGAGAAGATAGGGGCCGTCAGTTTCATTACCACCTTAGATCTCTGTAAGGGGTATTGGCAGGTGCCCTTGGATGAAGCATCCAGACCTTACACTGCATTTTGAAAATCACTGGGATTATACCACTTAACTGTGATGCCTTTTGGACTACATGGAGCAGCTGCAACATTCCAAAGGCTTATGGACTGGGTGTTTGAAGGCTGTGAGGATTACAGTGCTGCTTACCTGGATGATGTGGTTATTTTTAGCAACACCTGGGAGCAGCACCTCAAACATCTCCTCCAGGTCCTGGGGAAAATACGCAGTGAGGGTCTGACACTCAATGCCCCAAAATACAAATGGGCCAAGAGAGTGGCCCGGTATCTAGGATACGTTCTGGGGAATGGCCAGGTCCGTCCACAAGCTGACAAGTTGGAAGCCATTAAGAATAGCTCTCATCCCTGGACCAAGAAACAAGTAAGATCCTTCTTGGTTATGGCCTGGTGGTACCGACTGTTCATTCCATACTTTTTGTCCATTGCTGTACCTCTGACTAACCTCACAAGGCAGCAAAAAATCCCGTCATATGGACAGAAGAGTGTGAAAGAGCATTTAACACCCTAAAGAACAATCTTAGCTCTGCCCCAGTGCTTTGTAGCCTGAACTTTCAGAAGAGATTTTTGGTACAGGTGGATGCCTCCGCTGTGGGCATTGGAGCGGTGTTAGCTCAAGGGAGGGAAGGGTAGGAGCAACCCATCTTGTATTTGAGCCGCAGGCTTCTGCCCCAAGAAATCAGGTACACCACCATTGAGAAAGAGTGTCTTGCCATCAAGTGGGCCCTTGATAGTCTCCGCTACTACTTACTGGGACGAGAGGTTGATTTGGACACTGACCACCGAGCACTCACTTGGTTGCAGACTATGGAAGATCACAATGCTAGGGTGACGCGGTGGTACTTGGCATTGCAACCATATTGTTTTAAAGTTCATCACAAAGCTGGCAAGATGAACATCACCAGCTCTACCGATCTTCGTCAATCCTGGAGAGGAGGGAGGTAATGTGACAGAGGGATCTCTGTACATGACACGCATTATCCAACTTAAGTTACACACGTTCATGAATCCACTTTCCTGTCAGCTAGCTAGCTCATGAAGGTGCACACTCAGGGCTTGGATAGCAATTTCCCATTTCATACACGCAAAACATAACCACATTTTATTTCAAAATCAGTTCCTGTTATCTGTAGAAAATCAGACACAAACACAAATGCTGAAGGGCTGACATTAAGTTTTCTTTCTATTTGTACTTAGCTGTGTGAGAGAGCACTCTGTCTGTTTGTCTCTCTTCTTTTTCAGTGTTGTTGCAGTCTGACTTCTGGGTATGGTGGCCTCAACACTGATACCTGTTTTCAGCTTGGCTTTGTAGTGTCAATGCTGAGTGGTGCATAGGCACATCTTCTGGTAAAGGAAGTATCATTTTTACAGATAAGGACAGTGGGGAGCACTGTCCTTATAAATCATCACTTTTGCACCTAAGTGCTATTGCGGCTGAGCCATCGTTCTGTTTTAAACGAGCTCACTTGGGCACCCCTCCTGTGCTCCCTGTGACACCCCTACACATGTAAAACACTGGATTCCTATTTTTGTTTAAGGACATCTTTCCCTGTTTTTTCTGAGCATTCTGAAGATGTTGGTTTGGAGGTTCATTCATGTTATTACTTTATTAATAATAATAATATTTGACATACTGTGATATGACAGTTATCATAAATGTGAATGTAATTTGCATATTATTTTATGGTGAGAGAATCACAACATTATTTGTGGATGTAGTTTGTGTTGTGTTTGTAAATGCTATTCTTGCAATTACATTTTGTATTGTTATTCAACTTGTGTTTGTGTGTTATACAGATGCAGCCATTCAAAACAAGCAGGAGATACCGCATTATTTTGCAGTGCGCTTGACGCAGCCTACTGCGAGTTACTGTAAATTCTCCTATAGTACCTCATAATACCACGTGGTACTGCAAGTAAAATAATAGTATCCGGAATTTCCGCAAGGTGGAGCTAATAAAGCTCAACCTCTCATGTTTGAGCTGTCGCCATCAAAGTCTTTAACGAAGATATTACTAATAGTATTAATAATGAATGACCTTGGACAAGCTGTAAACTCAAAGTATTGCCCTGGTCCACTTTCTTTTTTTCATTGACTGTCTTTGTAAAAGTAACACCACAGCATTTCGCAATCACGCATTTGTTTCCAATCATGCAAAGTACAGTAATTTTTGAGAATCTCCGATTCACCATGCCTTTCACATGCTCATAAAAGAGATTGATTTAGGAACATAAACATATTACTGTATGCAAACTGTACTGTATACAGTATGTATATGTATATTTAATGTCTTTACTGTGCCCGTTTAAGTATTGAATATTTATATGGAATTTTACCACTGAAGGGAAATCTTAGTAGCTGAGCATAAAAAGAATAGGAGCATACTGTAACGCGTGTGAAGGCCATAAACGATATTAATTTTGGAACATAAACATACAGTTTATGGCTGGTCTCGGTACTTTAAAGAAAAAATACACACCAGTATTCCATTTCTCCCTAAACATTTTAAGCATCGAAGTCTTTAACTAACGTGATACCGGAGTCAACAAGCATACTTTTAGAATTTGATTAAAAGGGAATATATTATGGAATCGCTTATCTAAAGAAATTAATAACGATATAATTATATTCATGTACCGCAACACAAGAATAGTACACGTTGTACGATGTCTGTTGATAATGTTTCTGTAAGGCTTTTTCAACATTCCTCATGTGACCTTGCCAGTGGCGCTGTGGGTTAGGTTCCTGACTTACACATCACATGTTGGTTGTTCGAATCCAGCCAGAACCATGACTTTTTTTTTAACAAACATTATTTAAAAAAATAAAATAGGGTTAGTGTTAGGGTTACTGTCAAACTAAATCAACAATTGATTTAAGGACGATCTGTCAAAGTACAATGAAATACAATATTGTTGTTGTTGTTATTGTTGTTTTTATCCTGTAAAGTGTTTTGAGCAGCCACCTTTAAAGGTGCTATATAAAAGCGCTGATTCTTATGGAATGTGTTTTCTTTCTTCTCTTTTTCAGCATGGAATAAACCTATTACTTGATTCTTATGGATGCCCGGTTCTGCCGGGGATTAAAAAAAAAAACCCATGGAATCGCGTATCTAAGGAAATAGCAGTATAACCTTATTCATGCACAAACAGTGGCATGTTACATTCTTAATTTGGGTGTCTACTCTTGCCAGAAAGCTCTAAATTGCATTTTGAGTGCGGTTTTTGACTTTTTTTAAATTACAACCCATAAACAAAGCTGATACTGTTTAGACTTTTAATTATTTAAAACTGTATTACAGCAGCACAATGCACAATGCAACATAAATCGCTATCTTTGTCTTCTTCGTAATAATGTTCACCTCTCTGTCCAGCAAATTAACAATAGTAATAATAATGAACTTTATTGTATATAGTGCCTTTAAAGGTGGCTCCTCAAAGCGCTTTACAGGATAAAAACAATAACAACAATACTGTTAGGCTGGGCAAACGATTTTTAATTTTTTTAAAAAAGAAATAAAAAATGAGATATAATGATGTGTTCCGGCTTAGACATTAACGAAGAGCGTAACGTAGGTCATAAAGGTCATAAACGATATTAATTTTGGAACATCAACATATTATGTAAACTGTATGTTGCTGTTATTGGTATTTTAAAGAAAAAATACTGTAAAATCCTGGGTTCGGTACAATGTTTCAGGCATTCGTGTGAAGGACAACAGAGCTTGTTGACAACAGAGAAGGAGGGGGGGTTGTACTTGCAGTGCATCGGTATAGATGGGAAAGCCAGAGCCGACCGCTACGCCGCCCTCGTGTTTGGGGTGCTTATCATTCTCAGTGCATAACAAGGAAGATTAATAAACATAAACATAATCTCATGGTTAAATAGTCAAGTCTAGCCATGTGTGAGTCTAGTCTCACAGAGCTTCAACAACAGATGACAACTTGTGAGTTCGATTAAGAATGAATAAAAGCATTTAATTAATAACGCGTTTGCGTTTGTCTGGGTGCTGACAAAGTAAAAAACAATTACTTTTTGACAATGAAGAACTGTGTGTGTGTGTCTCTCTATGCTGGCATTTGTAATCATTTTTATTTTTAAATACATTTTAGCAAAGTAATGTACCATAAAAGTATTGTGAGACATATTTGGGTTAACATGTTCAGTGTTCAGTGTGTGGTAATTTGTTTGGTGCGAGTGAAGTTTTATTTAATCTCTGACCCAGGGAAAAGTGTGGTGTGGACGGCTGAGGAGAGAATGCAGGCTCGCGCTGTGTCCGTTATTCTTTTTTTCTTTTTCTGGTTTGGTCGGATAGTTTTTGTTTTTGTTTTATCAATAAAGCTTGATAATCGGCCAGTGAAAGCTCTGTTGTCCTTCACATGAATGCCTGAAACATTGTACCGAACCCAGGATTTTACAGTATTTTTTCTTTAAAATACCAATAACAGCAACATACAGTTTACATAATATGTTGATGTTCCAAAATTAATATCGTTTATGACCTTTATGACCTTCGTTACGCTCTTCGTTAATGTCTAAGCCGGAACACATCATTATATCTCATTTTTTATTTCTTTTTTAAAAAAATTAAAAATCGTTTGCCCAGCCTAACAGTATTGTTGTTATTGTTTTTATCCTGTAAAGCGCTTTGAGGAGCCACCTTTAAAGGCGCTATATACAATAAAGTTCATTATTATTACTATTGTTAATTTGCTGGACAGAGAGGTGAACATTATTACGCAGAAGACAAAGATAGCGATTTACGTTGCATTGTGCATTGTGCTGCTGTAATACAGTTTTAAATAATTAAAAGTCTAAACAGTATCAGCTTTGTTTATGGGTTGTAATTTAAAAAAAGTCAAAAACCGCACTCAAAATGCAATTTAGAGCTTTCTGGCAAGAGGAGACACCCAAATTAAGAATGTAACATGCCACTGTTTGTGCATGAATAAGGTTATACTGCTATTTCCTTAGATACGCGATTCCATGGGTTTTTTTTTTTAATCCCCGGCGGAACCGGGCATCCATAAGAATCAAGTAATAGGTTTATTCCATGCTGAAAAAAAGAAGAAAGAAAACACATTCCATAAGAATCAGCGCTTTTATATAGCACCTTTAAAGGTGGCTTCTCAAAACACTTTACAGGATAAAAACAACAATAACAACAACAACAATATTGTATTTCATTGCACTTTGACAGATCGTCCTTAAATCAATTGTTGATTTAGTTTGACAGTAACCCTAACACTAACCCTATTTTATTTTTTTAAAGAAATGTTTGTTAAAAAAAATGGTTCCAGCTGGATTCGAACACCCAACGTATGCTGTGTAAGTCAGGAACCTAACCCACAGTGCCACTGGCAAGGTCACATGAGGAATGCTGAAAAAGCCCTACAGAAACATTATCAACAGACATCATAAAGCGTGTACTATTCTTGTGTTGCAGTACATGAATATAATTATATCGTTATTAATTTCTTTAGATACGCGATTCCATATTATATTCCCTTTTAATCAAATTCTAAAAGTATGCTTGTTAACTCCGGTATCACGTTAGTTAAAGACTTGGAAGTCTTGGAGAAATGGAATACTGGTGTGTATTTTTTCCGTAATACCGAGACCAGCCATATACTGTATGTTTATGTTCCAAAATTAATATCGTTTATGGCCTTCACACGCGTTACAGTATGCTCCTATTCTTTTTATGCTCAGCTACTAAGATTTCCCTTCAGTGGTAAAATTCCATATAAATATTCAATACTTAAACGGGCACAGTAAAGACATTTAAATTTTTCTACAACCGACCAACGCACCACGAGTGCCCCTTTCGGTCAACCAATCACGTACTGCGGTATTTTGCGTCATCTCGCGTCACGTGCGCGATGAAGTAGCCAATTACCTCCGGTACGTGCCTGTGCCGCGCACTTTGAATGGCTGCATCTGTATTCATCTTTTATGTTTCTCCCCACTTTCACCTTGAGGTGACTATAGTGGGGATGTAATATATTTGGGGGCTGGTTGGGGGTCTTGGATCTTCTTTTTGGAGCTGGTATTTTTGTCCTTGGTGTGCATGTGTGCTTGGGCTTGTTTTAGTTTTCAGTGGTGCTGTGTAGGGATAATTGGTGGTGTGTCTATCATGGCATTCAGCTTAGAGGATTATACTTTGTACCCAGATTTGGAGCAGTTTGAGAAATGTCACAAGGCAGATATTTTATTGAAACAAACTGGGTTTCTTTAGTCTCTTGGTTTACCTATGAATATCAGAGAAAGACCTTACCTTAACTCTTTCAAATCTAGACTTAAAATTTCCTTTTTTAGAAGAGCTGTTTTTTAAAAAGACCAGACTTCTTGTGACTTCCGTGTGTTTTTGCAAGGCATAGAGATGAGGTATGTGAAAGGACCACTACATACTGTGCATTTACAGTCCCATTTTATTACAAGCTTTGTTAAGGCAGGTGTTACACCCCGCTCTCTCCCTCACAAACATTGCTACATTCCAAAACCCACTGTCTGACAATCTCATTCCTACTTAACCCACCATATTCTCACGTGCACCAGATGCCGCAGATTCTTACTCCTGGACCAATTATCCAAACATGTCCCTCTCCCTTCAGCATTTAAAGTTCCCTCACTCACCAACGACACTCTCTATTGAGAGTCCTCCTTAAGAGTTCTCTGGTGTGCACCTTTTTTCATCTCGTTTTCATCAGAATTCACAGCTACACACAAGATCCTCGGAAAGAAGCTGCCAGTTCCTGATTGTAGGGGTGTGACCTACAGGATTTGAGAGACTTCAGAAAACTTTGATTAATACACATCGTGGTAAAGTTAGCTGAGATTTAAATATTCATTTTGGAACATTAAGAGCAACTTATGAAATTAGAGAAACTAGAAAATTCAAATTGCTTGTATTTTGTTGAGGTTGATTTGTCATTGTTTTCACAACCAACACTTTCTCATTAAAACACTTGTTTATTTTTAGACACAATAATTCAGATGTCAATACGTTTGCAAGCAAAACACACAAAGCCTTCAAACCACAGCAAGATTGCAACTTGTGAATCTGGGTGGTATAATATGGTTTTACTCCTGCCATATACAGATGCAGCCATTCAAAATGCAGGGAGTACGCTGCGGTAAAACGTGGCTAGATGTGGCGAGTCACAACACGTCATAACGCGTCATACCACAGTAATGATAATAGGAATCACCTTGTAAAACCGCCAGGAGGAGCTAATAAAGCTTAACGTCTCATGTATAGCATTTGAGCTGTCGCCAGAAAACGCCCGGTTTCGAATACAGGTCACTGCAGAGAGGCAATCCTTTTCCAATTAAAAATTTAAGCTGTATACTTGTTAGACTTTTAATAATTTTAAACTTTGTATTACAGCATGTTAATCATTTAACATTAAAAAGTCTGTTTATTTTATTAAATATGCTCAGTTGGACAAAAGTACACAACCTTCCACCTTCATTATAAATATTTTAATTATGCAGAACTATTTTATGCATCAAAGTCTTTACGGAAGATATTAATAATAGTATTAATAATGAATGACTTTGGACAGGATGTAAGCTCAAAGTATTACCGTGGTCCACTTTCTTTGTAACCATCTGCATCTGTTTAACTGTTGCAACTGTATTTTTTCATAGACAAAAAGTAACATCACAGCATTTCGTTGATCCACTCACGTATTCATTTCCAATCAAACAAAGTAAGTTTTCAGAACCTCCGATTCACCATGCCGTTCACATGCTAATAAACTATTTTAATTTAGGAACATAAACAGATGTAAACTGTATATGGCTGATATTGGTACCGCGGTACGTGATTTGGCTGGCCAAAATGACCAACAGGACATGTTTTAATCCACTTAGTATTAAATATTTATATGGAATTTTACAACTAAAGGGAAATTTTAATAGCTGAGCATAAGAAGAAGAAGAGCATACTGTGTCTGAAGGTCATAAACGATATTAATTTAGGAACATCAAAACTACATTCCCCCAAATGCAGTGGAAGTTAATGTCAGTCACCCTCAGTCACCTGACCAGATGATATACTGCATCAGAGAGAATGACTGTAGGATTAACCCATTAAGAGTGAGTTTTTTTAAACAACCTGCGGGTAAGGAAAAGTGCCCACAGTCATTTTTTTCCACTGACAAAGTTAACTTATGGTGCATTGGTTGTTAGTGAAACGATTTAATCATTTAATCTCTTTACTGTGGATGCTTTAATAAAAGACATAAAAAGAAGAGGAGTATAATGCATCTGAAGGTCATAAACTATATTAATTTAAGAACATAAACAAATTATGTAAACTGTAGTTCAGGTGGGTAGCTGCATCAGTATTCATAGGCTGCAAAGGAACAAGTAATAGGTTTATTCCATGCTGAAAAGAGAAGAAAGAAAACATTTTGGGAACGCATTCATTTTCAAGCAGGTAATTGCTCACTTCTGCTGCCATGAAGTGTTTTGGAATCTACATGCTTTCCCCACATAGTTATCAACAACGAAAATGTCTCTGGAATAGGCATAATGTATAAATGATAAAGTGGAGGCTATAGAAAAAAAAATCTCAACGGAAAGCAACTGGTTTGACATGTACAGTAAATGTGATCCCTGTGGCACATTGAGTGCATATCCTACAGTGTGAGTGCATTTGCAAGGCTGTAAAAAAAAGGTTGATAGATTTAACAGTCTGGGTGTGGCGAGTTTTGACTGTTTCTGCCATTTTTGGGCGATAGGAACCTATCTTTCATTGGAAGGTTCGCCTATTCTACTCATACATGAGAATATAGGGGGGAAAGAAAAGTGCCCGCGTTCATTTTTTTCACTGACAGACAAACTTGTGTTGTGTCTGTCTGTCAAGGAGTGTCAGCTGTCAAGGAGATCACGCCCCTCCCTTTTTTAACTTTTTATAAAGTACATAGTATAAGCTTATTAATGTTAGAACAAGCACGTTAAAACCAGAACCCACTAAGTTGCCAAGTTAAAGACTTTGATGCGTAAAATATTTTTGAATAATTAAATTATTTACAATGAAGGTGGAAGGTTGTGTACTTTTGTCCAACTGAGCAATCTTTTATAAAATATAATGACTTTTTAATGTTCATTGATTAACATACTGTAATACACAGTTTTAAATTATTAAAAGTCTAAAGAGTATACAGCTTAAAAATTGGAAAAAGATTGTCTCTCTGCAGTGACCGGGATTCGAAACCGGGCATTTTCTGGCGAAAGCTCAAATGCTGTACATTAGACGTTAAGCTTTATTAGCTCCACCTGGCAGTTTTACAAGGCTTTACAAGGTGCTTCAGGATACCATTATCATAATTCAATTAACAGTCGGTATGATGTGCTATGCCTACCATGTTTAAATGCAGTGTACTCTGCTCATTTTGAATGGCAGTATCTGTATATATGTTATTTTAATTGATATCTGACACATCCCCAATACACTCATTGACACTGCATAAGCTTAGAAACTCTAATTCCCATAAAGCCCTCTAGGAAACTACCTGGTTGTAACGCGGCTAGGTCGTGGTGAAAAGGATCCGATGCAGATGCAGGAGACCTTGGGAGGTGAGTAAGCGAACAGAGCAAAACCAGGAACTGAGTCGTAGACCGAAGGCGTAAGGTATGTCAAGATCCGGTAAAGGCACTGGTGGCAAACAATCCAGAACGTGAGACAGGTTCTTGGTCGAAACAAGAGCGGCAGGGTCAATTCCGAAAATAGTCACAGGTAGCAAACAATCCAAGGGTCGAGACGAGAACCGAAGTCCGAAGGCAAAAGGTGAAGTCAGGAATTCCAGTAAGGCAAAAGGAAAAGAACGCTAGGTAGAGCAACACGAAGTGAACTCAATACCGAGCAGCGATAGGCGGCTAAGAGAGGCTTAAATAATGCAGCCTGCCGCACTGTAAGGCGTCTGATGAGAATTAACACGTGCGGCGGCGTTTGTAATTATCACCCTGCTGCTGAAACTGATTAGTCCTCTTAGGAGCTGGTCTGGGCTGGTTAGTGGTCGTGACACTGGTGGCATCTACATTACACCTTATCATGATGTAAATTACAGTATACAATAAATTAATTCAATTTTCTTTCAAAAGTTTTGTTTTAATCTGGCCTCTTTTTGTTTTTTACAGTATGTGTTATTTTACAGTACCTTTAAATATTACATGTTTATAAACCCACTATGTCTAATATGTTTATATAGTAAAAATAAATAAATAAACTATTTCTTTAATAATAAAATCCAGTAAATATATTTTGACATTTTAATTAATTTTATATAAAACAATATGTTAAACATTCTCTGTATGTTCATAATGTCTAAAACCTATTGCAGCTATTAGGTACTGGGGACATATTAGATATTAAACTGAGGACGTGCGGCAGACCCATACCCACCTATTTGTCTTATCTGAGAATTAAGGTGCTATATTTCAACAATGGTCACTGTGATTTGTATTTTAAAGAATATTGTTGTGTTTTCTTTTAACCTGTAATAATGTAGTATTTTAAGCTACCACTCATTATTTATTATACATTAATATAATTAATGATGTTAAGAGATGTTAACGGTTTTTAACTTTTGTCGTCTCCGTCTTGTATTGGTTTACCCGGCTCTGGACTTTTGCTTTCTCTGGATCTCCCTACGGACTCCCTCTGGATTGTCGCATGGGCCACACACCCCCGAGCACCAGCGCACCGTCGACATGCCCCCCTGTTCTTCTACCAACCGACCCTAGTCTTCTTTCCCCGTGTTTGTTTCACTCCCTTCTGGATTCAACTGACTGCATAGGGTCCTGAAAAACACTTCGTAACAATTTCATTGCCAAGATAAAGTATCTTCTTTGTCAGGAAGTGATGTCACCATGTTGCTATATCATTATATTACAAATACTATGAACTAATTATGATGCCACTCTTTGATCTTTACATTTAATATATTGCTGGCCCCATGATTTCATTTAATGTAGCAGAGAATACTTCAAAATGTAATATGCTTTATGTTTTTGTAAACATCATGATTGTTACACAAGTGATTGAAAATTGTTATAATTTATTTCAGTTAGTAATTTCAATTAAAATGATTTATCTTATGTCTTAAAAAAGTTTATTTTTCAGCATTAAGACAAATACAGATTAGTTTAATGTGTACTGTATATAAACCTGAAGAAAAACATTACATTCACAACAGCTTATAACAATAAACATATTTTTTATATATCCGGCTGAGTACATTTGTTTTGGGAAACAGCCCTACTTTAATTTGTAATATTAATTTAATATCTGAAATGCTGTGATATATAAAATTAATTTAAACATGTAAATATCAAATATATATTAGTATGCGCCTCTGTTCTCACATATTATTTTGTTCTTTTTAATTCATCCTCAACCTCACCTACCCATCTCTACTTTGGGGTCCTAACCTCCTCATCCTATATGCAGGTCATTGACTCTCATCCAACCAGATCAAGCCAAAACCTTTCATGTTTTTCAGAAATATTCATAATTAATTTCTGAGTAGGTGTTATTCCTTACAAACTGCTTATTATTATTATTATTATTATTATTATTATTGAACTTTAATTGTGAAATTGTGATAAAGATTTTCTTAATAGATTTGATTTTTAACCATTTTGTCAGAAGGGTGATCCATTTCCCTATATGTTTAATTTAAGTATACTTAATAACTTAAATATAGAGAGCTAGTGATAGGCAGGAATTGGCTTTATAATTATTATTTTTTATTGTTGCAATAATGATAATACTTCTGTAAAAACCCTGACCTGCACATTGTTCATATGTTCTCTTTTTAGTACTTTAAATGATCTTACAGGGATATAGGGTTATTTATGACTTTTAATCATGCATACTATATACTGTAGTCCATCATTCAATGTTATAGGTGTAGACTTACAGTATATACAAAGTTGGCTATTTGTGATGGTTCTCTGCGCCACCCTCACAAATGTCAAAACCCTGCTGTAGATAAAAAGATTTAGCCTATTTTTAATAGGGCTAATAACAACTCATATTATATAGAAAATATTCATTAGTAAGTAGTATAATATTATTAAAATATATACTATTTAAAACATTATTTATTCTTTATATTATAATATCCACAGTGGTATGATTTCCCTTAACTCTGTTCTCACCAATGTTGTAGCATATTTATCCTAAAAACTCTTCTCACAAATTATTTAACTTTTGTTACATATAAAACAGTATTTAAACAGTCTGATTTTCAAAAAGGTTCCATTTTCAAAACTCACAAAGCTGTTGTTTATTATAACACAGTAATACGTTGCTGTATCTGATGGCTGTGTTCTTAATATAGTGAGGAGGAAACATCTATTGTCTTTCTCTATCCTGAAGTGTGGATTATCTTTGAACTGTGTTGCAAAACATAGTTGATTCAGAATTTTTATGAGACATTGAGGCTTCTGTCCAATGTTCTGTTTCAACCAAACTGCTTTGCCAGCATTCTCTAAAGAGATACATTTTTTCCAAGTTGAGTTTCCTGAAGGAGATGGTGCTGTACCGTCTTAGTTAAATCTGAAATGAGAGAAAGAGGCATTCAATTATAGCAAAATCAAAGGTAAGGAGTCACAAGCAGTTCTATATGTATTTAGAATCCATGAAAATGTACAGTATACATAGTATTTGATATATCATAATAAAAAGGCACGTACTTACACACTTTATAGAAAAGGATGAGAAACATACAGTCCAGTCCAATCAAACATACAGTCCAATCATGTCTGTAGTATCTAGTAGTATCAATGACTTCAAATGATTTTAAATAAGTGACAATAAGCATATTTAGAATATAGGAGGGGAAAACTAACTGAGTAATTTGATTGGCTAGAAATAAATTAACACTGGGCTGTTTTTAAGTGAGAGATCAAACACCCGCTATCACTCTTTATCTCCACTATGATTTATAGTTAGCTTAAATTTGCAGATGCTGATGCAGTAACCATGTACACTACATGAAGACACTAAAAAGCTATGTTATTTGCTATGTTGTCATTGAAAACGATTCTGGTTAATTAATAATACGGAAATATACATTTCCAACTTGCGTTGCACGTGCATTAAACTCAGACATCCTGTGTAAAATATGAAATAAGATTTACTGATGTATGCACCACCTTGATTAAATTATTTGTTTTAGTGTCTTATAACAGATGTTCTCAGTTCTGCAACTCACAACTGAAAACCCACTGATGCTAAGCAGGTGTGAGTCTGGACAGTTCCTGCATGGGAGATCTCTTGGGAAAGACAAGGTTGCTGTTGGAAGATGTGTTAGTGCGACCAGTGGGGAGCACTCACCCTGCAGTCTGTGTGGGTCATGTTACACCAGTATAGTGATGTGGACACTACTGTAAAAACAGTACAGTCATTTAGATGAGACATTTAACCAAGGTCCTGATATTCTATGGTCAATAAAAATCCTAGACAAAATCCCAGCACAAATCATGAAGAAAGGTTGTGTTTTTACCCCTGTGTCTTGGCCAAATTTCTCCATTGGCCTTTACCAATCATGGACTCTTAATAATCCCCATCTATGAATTGAACTTCATCACTCTGTTTTCCTCCTCACTTATAGCTGATTTATGATGAGTATACTGGCACACTTTCGCATCATCCATTAGGTGCTACAGATTGGTGGTAGTGGATGGGAGAATCCACATTATTATTATTAAAATTCAAGTCTGTGCTTTAGCTGGGACACTCTATAACATTCACATTCTTGTTCTGAATTCACTCCAATGTCACTTTGGCTGTATGTGTTATGAACCCAAGTGTCTAGGGTTAAAGGGGTATAACATTTAGGATAGTTTTTGGATGCAGGTGGTTTCTGGTGAGGGACTTAGGAAGCGTGACAACAAGTGTTGATGCAAAAGTGATTATTTTAAGGTGAATAAGTGACTGGTACGTAATAGGACACAATAACACACAGGGAAAAGGAACTAGAGTGGTGCCAAAGAAAAGAAAATAACAAACAAAATGGAGCTGGCTAAGAAAGTGAGGGAAAGCTGACCTAACTACAAAAGAAAACCTGAAACACTCGGTGTTCGGCATCTTCAAATACCCTAGCTAACCTTCACTGTCTACCCAAAACCATACAAGACAAATGGCACCCACCCATACTAAACTAGTGTTACAAATACAAAAATCAACTACTTGTGTAGAAGAACAAGTAATAGGTTTATTCCATGCTGAAAAAAGAAGCACACCTCACACCTGAAGAAGGCTCCATGGCCGAAACGTTGTGTTTTCTTTCTTTTTTTTCAGTGGGAATAAACCTATTACTTGTTCCTTTGCAGCCTACGCATGCTGACGCAGCTACCCGCCTGAACTATTTGTGTAGAATGTACCCAACAACCTAAACTAACCCTATACACAAAAGTTCAGACACCAAAGGCCAGCTGATGGCAACATCCAATCGCTGCGGCATTCGATAGTTGTCCTACTGCTGGTTTTGGCTCACTGCCCCACCAATCCTGGATCAACTCCTAGTCGGAAGAAGGGAGGAATCTAACTGTGGCGCGCAGTGTAGTTGTTGCTCTCCCAGGGACCTACAGATGCAGCCATTCAAAATGCGCAGGCGATACCGCATTATTTTCCGGTACGCTGTACGCAATTTACCACAAGTTACCGGTAAATACCGCTAGCAAAATAATAGTATCCGGAATTTCCGCAAGGTGGAGCTAATAAAGCTCAACCTCTCATGTTTGAGCTGTAGCCATCAAAGTCTTTAACGAAGATATTACTAATAGTATTAATAATAAATGACCTTGGACAAGCTGTAAACTCAAAGTATTGCCCTGGTCCACATTCTTTTTTTCATTGACCGTCTTTGTAAAAGTAACACCACAGCATTTCGCAATCACGCATTTTTTTCCAATCATGCAAAGTACAGTAATTTTTGAGAATCGATTCACCATGCCTTACACATGCTCATAAAAGAGATTGATTTAGGAACATAAACATATTACCGTATGCAAACTGTACTGTATACAGTATGTATATGTATATTTAATGTGTTAACTGTGCCCGTTTAAGTATTGAATATTTATATGGAATTTTACCACTGAAGGGAAATCTTAGTGCCTGAGCATAAAAAGAATAGGAGCATACTGCACCGTGTGAAGGCCATAAACGATATTAATTTTGGAACATAAACATACAGTATATGGCTGGTCTCGGTACTTTAAAGAAAACATACACGAAACATGGTTTCATTATGACCAGAATCGGTATTGAGATATTTTTAACTTGATTTACAGTATTTGAGAGGTATGTCTTGACACCGATACTACGTAAGTACTGCTCACGTACGGTATATGTTTCTAGGTTTATATTATGCATTTCATACGGTCAAATTACTTTTGAGCAACTGATAAGAAGCGCGAAACGGTATGCCCAGGGCGTTTTCGTTTCGTTTTGTGCGGGGACTGCTTTAACTATATCGCCGTGGATTGATTAGAGATATCAAGTACATACAAGTCATTTTTTAAATGTTGTAGTTTGTCTTGTAAAAATGTTACGAGAACATCATCTGTCAACAATTACACAGGTTCTGTTTCCATATTGTGGATTTTGGTTACGTAATATTATTTTCTAATTTAACGTTGTGAATATATGATTTGGGCAAACAGAGCCGCAAAGAAGTATATTATGGGTTGTTGTTTTTTTTTGCAGTTTTATCTAGAACAAGCGATGCTTAAACCTTTGTCTGATTCTTGTGAAACTATCCACACGACAGTTACCCACAGTAGGAGTTGACTTCAGTGATGTCACTGATGGGATGTGTCTAAAAATCCATCCTCTATAAAACGTCTTCTCTAGTTGTCCTGCATATGTATTCGCTAATGAAGCTGTGTGTTCTGAGCCTGGATCCTTACATTTCTGTATGAACCAGCTTAGAGGGCTAAAGACAGCTTGTGTTTAAATTAAGTGTAAGGTAATTTATGCTTCTAGAGTCATGGTCAGCATTTATTATTGTACTGTGCTGTAAACTTGTTCTGTGCCTAGTCACATTATTTTATAGCGTTTTTATAGCGTTATTAAATCTGGTGGCGCTGTGTGTTAGTTTCCTGACTCCCATGTCACATGGTCTGTGATTGAATCCCATGGAACTACTGTACAGTATCACTTTATTTTTTAACAAACATTTCTTTGAAAAAATGAAACGTTTCCCTTGGTCAGAGATTAAATAAAACCTCACTCGCACCAAACAAATTTATATTTCTAAATATCACAACATGATCGAATTTAAGTCTTTTTAATAACAATGAATAGTCACCTATGCGTTACAAAATAAACATTTATATTGATTTGAATCACGTTTTGATTTAAATCGTAAACGCGTGTTTAAATATATGTGTTTGAAGGCGATATACTGTATAAAAGCGCTGATTCTTATGGAGTGTGTTCCGCCGGGGATTCAAAAAATTTATTTTTTTTAATCACGTATCTAAGGAAAATTGCAGTATAACTTTGTTAATGCACAAACAGTGGCATGTTACATTATAATTTGGGTGTCTCCCCTTGCCAGAAAGCTCTAAATTGCATTTTGAGTGCGGTTTTTGACTTTTTCTAAATTGCAACCCATAAATAAAGCTGATAAAGCTTAGACTAACTGTATTCTAAACTGTATTACAACGTAAATTGCAAAAATGCACTTGGAATCTGTCCAAGCCCTCCTACGAAAATTATTTAAACTGCGACACTGATCATTCATCTCTAAATAAACTTTATTTTATATAGCGTTTTAGGCGAATAGGTAATTAGATTGCTCATAAACCTAATCGCTTTTTCTACATAAACACAGCGTGATTGCTCTCTGAAAATGCTTTTCCTTTATATTTAGGCTCAGATTTCAACTATAGATCGCATTATTATAAACTTTCTTGGAAAAATGTATTTTATGTAAACCATGTTTGCTATTAATTCATTTAGGGCTAAAATACGTTCATTGTCTTCCAATCGAGTCGAGTTGACATTAGAAGCTTGCCACTCCCGGACTGTTACACCAACGCATTAGCATGTTAAAGCGACTTAATTGAGGTGCCCATCTACCAGTTAACACTGTACTTCCTACTTTAAAAATACTTGTGAAACCGGTTTAATTCGTCACAGCCAGCACTCCTGCAGAGAGGGGGTTGTACTCGTAAAGTAGAAGCAGGCGAGATTTCCAGCGAAAGACACCTCCCCCCCCCCCTCAAAAACCAAGTAAGCAGTAAGGCTTTATGTTGAAAATTGAGGTGGATTTTGTTTATGATAAAGAGGAGAAACTGGGATGGGAGGAGGGTTTGGTTTTGCATAAGGGGCGGGATTATGATAATTGGGGAATTTGCGAGAGTATAATGGTTTGATATATTTGATTTTGTATTGTGGTCGTTATCTATGTTTTTGGTTGGTATTATGTTTATATGGTTGTTTTTGTTGGTTGGTTGTTATTATGGTTATTAATAATACAATCTATAGTTGAAATCTGAGCCTAAATAAAAAGAAAAAGCAAGTGATTAGGTTTATGAGCAATCTAATTACTTATTCGTTTAAAACGCTATATAAAATAAAGTTTATTATTAATTTGCTGGACAGAGCGGTGAACATTATTATGCATAAGACAAAGATAACGATCCTGATCAGTTTAGAAATCTGTGTACGCTGTAAGGTTTTTACTTCTTAAACTTTTAAAATACACGTTTCGAATAGAAAGAAATCCTCTTCCTGGTACAGTCGCATGAAGAGAGAGGCGAAACAGCCCTACACAGCCCTGTCGCAGTACACAAATATAATCATATCGTTATTAAATTCTTTAGATACGCGATTCCATATTATATTAGCAGAAAAGTTTAAACTACCACTTTTTCACACGCTATTTCACATGTTAGTTAAATTTAATTTATTTATATATTATATATTTATATCTCTGACCAAGGGAAACGTCTCATTTTTTCAAAGAAATGTTTGTTCACAACGGCGACTGTCAGAAGATAGGACACAGCGGCTCAGGCACCCGCTGAATAAAAAAGGGGCACTTTAATGTTCTGTATGGCTAATACTAAAGCCAATACTAATATTCAATACTTTAATATCCTTTTCTGTATGTTTAACAATAGTGGGTACTGGCCTAATTCGTCCCTGCTCCCGTTGTTAGGTGTTAATGTGTTGTTAAGTGTGAATTTGTAGCTGTTTCCCTGGGGTCTGGCTTTTTTTCTGGAAAACCATAACTGGTCTTGTCCAGATTGACTGTCGGCGCCCAGGTCTGACAGTGCTGCTCCAGCAGTGCCAGGTTCTGGCGCAGCCTCTGTTCTGTGGGCGACAGCGGGACCAGGTCGTCTGCACAGAGCAGGAACTCGATTTCCATAATTAATGCAGATCAGTAAATCAAGGGACAAAACAATTATTGCGCCCGGGTCCTCAATGGGCTTTGACGTGCTAATGCGTTGGTTTAACAGTCCGGGTGTGGCAAGCCTCTAATGTCTCCCGACTTTGAAAACCAAGTAATAACTTAACTATATGTGCAAACGTTTCATATGTTGCTGTTGTGGATGCCTGTGGAGTGTATCTTATTTGCCGTGCGCCCTCCCCCCCTCTTTCCCTCAATTCAATTCAAGGTGTTTTATTAGCATGGCAGATGGGTTCAATCAGTGTTGGGTATTTACTTTGCTTTGAGATTCCACTTTTAAAGGTGATATATAAATTTTTGACTAAAATAAATTGATATCTTTGTCTTCTAAGCTCTCTGTGTACAATGGAGCCTCCTGTCCAGCCAGCACATGTCCACAGACATTCACAACAGCGACATATCATAAAACGTTTGCACATATAGTGTGCAAAAATGCACTTTATTTACTAAAAATAAGACAGAGATACTGAATCAATTTATGTTGCATTAGCCTGATTATGATTAAAAAAAACACATATAATTAAACACGCGTTTGCGATTTAAATCAAAACACGATTTAAATCAATATAAATGTTTATATTGTATCGCATACTGTCCAGCCTCCATTTCTCTATAAAAATTTACTCTATTACATACACACACAATAGAAGCAGGAAGCAGAAGCAGGGACCGTTCGTGTTGCAGTACACGAATATAATCATAACGTTATTAAATTCTTTAGATACGCGATTCCATATTGTATTAGCAGAAAAGCTTAAAACTACCACTTTTTCACACGCTATTTCACATGCTAGTTAAATACTTCGATGCTTGAAATGTTTAGGGAGAAATGGAATACCGGTGTGTATTTTTCCTTTGAAGTACCGATTCCTGGAATCTGACTGGCTGACACCCTTCTGAAGTGGTTCCATAAAATCTGGTATACGGAAACGAAAGCATTGATAAAAAAAGCCTGGATTCTCATGTATCTCATACAAGTATCTTTTAATACAGTCTTTGCTGTGCTCTTGAGGATCCTTGTGATATTTTGAGCTCTAGTTGAATGATAAGTGTCGCATTTTAAATCATTTTCATAGTTAGAAATTATGAAACGCCCTGTTAAAAGCAAGGGAGTTTTTATGCCCGTTGAAGTAAAACAAAATGCCTGACAAAGTATGGCTTGGACAGATTCCAAGTGCTTGTACAAATGTGCTAAAGAAATTATACTTTGAGTATACAGCTTGTCCAAAGTCATTCATTATTAATACTATTAGTAATATCTTCGGTAAAGGCTTTGATGCATAAATATTTCTGATAAAGGTAGGTTGTGTACTTTTGTCCAGCTGAGCAATCTTGCTTTCATAAAATATATACACGATTCAATATTATATTCCCTTTTAATCAAATTCTAAAAGTATGCTTGTTGACTCCGGTATCTCTTTAGTTAAAGACTTCGATGCTTAAAATGTTTAGGGAGAAATGGAATACTGGTGTGTATTTTTTCTTTAAAGTACCAAGACCAGCCATATACTGTATGTTTATGTTCCAAAATTAATATCGTTTATGGCCTTCACACGCGTTACAGTATGCTCCTATTCTTTTTATGCTCAGCTACTAAGATTTCCCTTCAGTGGTAAAATTCAATATCTACAACGGGCACAGCAAAGACGTTTACTGTAAGTCTTTCTACGACAGACCAACGGACCACGAGTGCCCCTGTCGGTCAACCAATCACGTACTGCGGTGCCACGCGTCATCTTGCGTCACACTGAGCGACGCCACCTGCGGTACGTGTCTGTAACGCGCACTTTGAATGGCTGAATCTGTACTAGTAGTCCAGCTGACTAGTAGAAAATCTCTATGCACAGAGGGTGACCGCGTGTTCGAGCAAGTTATTCTTTAGGGGGAAGAAACTTGGTTTGCTTCCGGCATAGTGCTACTGCTGAATAAAGCTTATTCAAATTGTCGACAAGAGTCCAGAGGTATACTTTGGTGATCAAGCAAAGCATCCACGTTGGCTTTTAGCTAGTGTTTCATAAGGTTTTGCTGTGGACAAAACTCTGGGCAGATCTGTCTGTATGTACGGGCATCCTCTGGCTCATACTTGGAACGAAGTAACAAGTCCCACACTCAGACAACAGTGCTGACAGTCACGTGATTAAGTCTGAAAGCGCACACAAATGGACAGAGGAGCGAAGTTCTGAGTTCTGCAGATGACTGGTTGAGAGTCTGGCAGGCATTTGAGACCCATGTGGGGTTACCATGCCCTGCAGGTTCCTGATTGGTTGATCAAGGTAAGAGATGAGTAACAATGACCTTTGACTGCAGTCCAGATGTTCCCAAGAATCTCACAGACATTTGCACCAGGAATGGGAAATGATCATGATAGCCAAGCATGGCTGGGCGCATCCCCATTTGGGAGGTGCTCCTTATCGGAGAGAAAACACTTTAAATCAGAAACTACAAGAATAGCTTCTCTCTGGCTGTACCACAGAGATGAGGATGAGAGATGGTGCTCCATTTAGGAAAGCTCATTTAGGAAAACCTGTTGCTACAAGCTGTTTCATTTGTCTTTTTTCCCAAAAAGAAATAACTCCTTTTAGAAGGGCAAACACCCATCTCCGATCTACCACTAACAAGAGGGGACTGTAAAACAATATTATTTAAAGGAACATCAATAAAACGCATCTCCAAACCTTGTACAAGCATACATTTGTGGAAGCCGCTTCAGAAAAAGGTAAAATACCTTCTAATACAAAAGACTGGAATCTGTATCTCAATAAATTTTAACAGGTTTCCATTCAAAAACTCATTTACCAGACAAAGATCCTGTTTCCTTCTCATTTAGAGATTCATATCCAGACACTTGCTTCATTGAAGAACTCACTAACACCACAGATTTTGGCATCTTTGATATCTTACATTTCAATGCAAAACAATCAGCCAATTTATAAGCCCTCTTTTTACAATAGAAACAGACTAGTGTATCTTTATTTATACCAGATTTACCTATAACTGCAGAATCTGCTGATTGTACCATTGCTGCACTACCATGTGAACCTCTATCCACTGAACAAGCCTAACCATAAAGATTCTGACTCATCTTGCTGTATGTTTTTATGAGTTAAAACAAACTCATCAGCCAAAACAGCAGCCTTTGTAACCTGCAGTCCCTTTTGTTTGTTTAGATAAAGTCATAAAATGGACCAAGCGGTGGCCAAAGCTGGTCTGTTTCCCCAAATGATGGAACCAGTGTATAGCACTCACATATATCAAAGTGCAATTTATTTACAATGCTCTTTTTCCCAACAAGAAAAATTCAAAAAGATTTACAAAAAAACAGCTTTTTAAACAGAGACAACAAGAAGTAAAAAAACAACTTTAACTCTGCACACATGCTCTGATACTCTTAATCCTTCACTCCAGAATGTCTAACAAACCTTCTAGGATGAGGAGCAGCTTATATTGTTTGGAAACCTCCCCTCAGAAGCTTAATTATCTTGCGCTCGTTATCACAGTAAAAAAAACTCATACTTTTTAGAATTTTACACACAAAATATTTCACAATTCATTCAGTCTGGTAATTCCCAAAACAAAAGAAAAAGAAAAAAAACAGATGTATCCAAAAATAATATTTTACTGCTTTTATTTTATCCTTTCCCTAAGTAAAAGTAAAAAAAATTGAATCTTCCCATTGAAATATGCATGTGATTTTTCCTATAAATATGCCTTTAGTACTAGGAGTTAGGTTCAGACCTTTTGAGCCTCCATAGGCAGACACTATAACACAACCAAGACGTTTCAAACAACAAACAAACAATAAGTACCACACAAATTGAGAGTGCTCTCCATTCACATGATAACAACATAAAAATAGGCAATACAATCACCATGTATGCTTTTGTATGTAACTGGGTGCTGCTGTGCCTCAGATTAATGAATGGACACACAACAACACTAACCAGCCAAACCCTGAGTGTGTACCCTCAGGAGCTAGCTAGCTAGCTAGCAACTGGTTGGTGAAAATGTGTGTCTGTGTGATTTTACTGTGCTACCCATGCCTAGTGATACAGTCCTCTATCACAAATATGTGGCAGTCTTCTCAGGTATGCAGTTTTCAAACTCAGCTGAACAATTTTATTTTTACCTGTAACAAATCACCCCATATATCAAAAAAGCTTTCTTTTTTTTGTGCAAATTCTACATATGTCTGGCCATCTCACTTCTTATATCACTGAAAATGCTGTCGATAGGCTTCAGGATCCAACTCATACAGATGCAGCCATTGAAAACGCACAGTACAACCCTGTACCGTACGAAATTACCCACAGTTCACTGCGTTGTACCACAGTACATGATTTGGCTGGCCGAAATGACCAACAGAGGCACTTGTGGTGCATTGGTTGTTAGTGAAATGATTTAATCATTTAATCTCTTTACTATGCACCAGCAGCCATGTCACCCTGCAACTTACAATTGGCAACCCACTGAAGCTAAGCAAGTGTGAGCCTGTTCAGTACCTGGATGTGAGACCTCCTGGGAAAAACTAAGGTTGCTGCTGGAAGAGGTGTTAGTGAGGCCAGCAGGGGGCGCTCACCTTGCGGCCCATGTGGGTCCTAATGCCCCAGTATAGTGACAGGGACACTATACTGTAAACAAGTGCCATCTTTCGGATGAGACGTAAACCGGGGTCCTGACTCTCTGTGGTCATTAAAAATCCCAGGGTGTTTCTCAAAAAGAGTAGGGCTGTAACCCCGGTGTCCTGGCCAAATTTCCCATGCCTCCTAATAATCCCCTTCTATGAATTGGCTACATTACTTTGTTCTCCTCCCTCCTCTGATGGCAGGCGGAGTGACGCACAGGTTGGAGTATTCTCGGTCGCATTTAATGGCAACGTCAGCTCAAAGATTTGGTTCAAACCACCAAATGGAGACAGGCGTGCTGAAAAGCGGACCCTGCTGATGCGGGATTAATGCTAGGATAAGAGAATCTCTTTACTGTGCATGTTTTAATCTTCTTAGTATTACATTTTTATAAGGAATTTTACAACTAAAGGGAAATTTTAGTAGCTGAGCATAAAAAGAAGAGGAGCATAACACATCTGAAGGTCATTAACGATATTAATTTAGGAACATAAACATATTATGTAAACTGTACATATATGTCTGGTATTGGTAGTTTAAAAAAATACACACCAGTATTCTACTTTTCAACTTTTTGAGCAACAAAATCTTTCATTCGGTTACATACTGTGGTTATTTTGGAATAGTTTTTACATGCTCCTTCTGACTATATTAAGCTTCATAAAAAGATATAGTTTTAACATTTCTTATGAATATTTGTGCTCGT
This sequence comes from Atractosteus spatula, assembly GCF_055471065.1. Classification (NCBI taxonomy): domain Eukaryota; kingdom Metazoa; phylum Chordata; class Actinopteri; order Semionotiformes; family Lepisosteidae; genus Atractosteus; species Atractosteus spatula. The sequence continues at coordinate 43,631,016 of NC_142709.1, read as the reverse complement.
TACCGCATTAAAAAAACGCATACTTTTTAGAATTTGAGTCATAGGGAATATAATATGGAATCGTGTATCTAAAGAAATTGATAATGTTATAATTATATTCATATACTGTAGCTCAAATTATCACAGTAGTACACTTTCTTTGTAAATGTCTACACCAGTTTAACTCATTCCCTACGATTACGTGTGTGGCATCATAGCTTAGGCATGTTCCTTGTGTGCTGGAGGTTGGGGGTTTGAACCCAGCTGCCACCATGAGTTTTTTTTTGACAAATACATATTTCTCTGAAAAACTAAAATAGCAAATATTATGGACACTATATTGACATTTTTTTATATTTTTAAATATCACAACATGTTCGAAGCTAAGGCATTAATAAAAAAAATAATTTCAGACTGCTACTGTATTGCCACTACTGTCGTTATTACTAATAATAAATATTATTGACACTATACTGAATTTGTTGGTATTTCTAAATATCACAAATTGCTCAAAGTTAAGTGAGTTAAGTGATTAACCTTTTCCATGAATACTTGCGCTCGTTATCACAGTAAAAAAAACTCATACTTTTTAGAATTTTATTATTAGGGAATACAATATGGAATTGCATATCTAAAGAAATTAATAACTGTATTAATTTAAGGATCTAAATATATTTATTTATATAGCTGGTAGTTTTACTGTAATCCACTTTCTTTGTTTACAAGTTTTTTTTTTAATTTGACTCATTCACGCATGATGAATTGTGAGAGAGTGATAGATGGAGACAAGATGGAGGTTTCTTGTCAAAACTACATTCCCAGAATGCAGTGGGAAATAATGTGCCACCCTCAGTCCACCTGACCAGCTGATGCACTGCATCACAGAAAATGACTAAAGGATTAGCCCATTAAGAGTGAATTCATAAAGCCAGAATTACGTACTATTCCTACGTCTGCAAAACACCTGATCCTTTATTCTTCACACCTGAAACTGAGTCATCACTTGACTGAGAAAGCTTTAGGGAACTTTTACATTGACAAAAAGTAACGCCACACTCTCTTGTTTAAAGCACCACGTCTCTTCCCGTTAAAAGGAGGAGACACCTTACACTTTAACTCTTCAGTTCACAGAGAAATTTCACCAGAGCCTCTTACTAATAGTTTATGCTAACACCTAACTTTCTTAACGCGAGAAGTACTACTGTAAGCAAAAAAGGGTTTTTGGAGGGGGGGCTAAATATATTTAACACTTACGCCTGACATTAGAGGTGCTCACCTGCGCGGTGACGTCCCCACATTTCCCTCTGATTAGCTACTAAATAGGCAGTGAAAACATTTGTCTGTCTTTCTGTGGGGGGAAGGGGGACTGTCTTTGATTGCCTATTCTACTCTGAGAATGCCCGTGGTCTTTTCACTGATAAACGTGTGTTAACAAAAACTACAGTATGCTTAAGAGTTGTTAAACCGGTTTTTATTTATTTTTCGGCACAGCCAGCTGGCTGTCGAGTGGTCACCGCGCAGGCGAGCACCTCTAATGTCAGGCGTAAGTGTTAAATATATTTAGATCTTTGAATTAATATCGTTATTGATTTCTTTAGCATCACAACATTGTCCAATAATACTCTTCTTGTGTCTAATTTCTAGTTTGGTAAGATTTGCATGATAAGCACGTTGTTTAATGGGGATGACATTACCCACGTCTATATCACAGTACAACATTTGTTTGTGTCAGGAATGCCATACCATCTCTGTTGGATTTAAGTCTGGGGATTCAGCTGGAGTTTTCACAAGCTGTGTCTTGTGAAAACAGCCACAACATGTTTTATCTATCCTCTTTTCAACATGGAATAAACCTATTACTTGATCCCTTACTGTAACTACTGCAGGATTTCTTTATCCATTTCAGCTAAATGAGGGGAATTAAATCAGTCAGAATACTGGAGTTCCAATTGTAAAATAACCCTTCTACCTTCATTTGTTTAACTTAAAGAATTTCCCGAAAAATTTGTAATTTGTAATGTAGGGCGCTCTGAATGAGTTTGTCAAGATCACGGTTTCAAAATAAAAAAAAAACATCAAAACTTAAATTGGATGAGAACGTCATGATTGTTTCGCAAGGATGTGAACTTTGAACAATTTGTGATATTTAGAAATACCAACAAATTCAATATAGTGTTGATAATATTTATTATCAGTAATAATGACAGTAGTGGCAGTGGCAGTTTTAAATCATTCATTGTTACTAATAAATGACCTAGCTTCAAACATGTTGTGATATTTAGAAATATAAAAAATGTCAATGTAGTGTACATAATATTTGCTGTTTTAGTTTTTCAAAGACATTTTTATTTGTTAAAAGAAAACTCATGGTAACAGTTGGGTTTGAACACCAGACATCCAATATGGAAAGCACACGCCTAACCCATTACGCCACAGATGTAATCACGTGGGAAGGAGTAATGGAGACATTTTAAAAGAAAGTGCACTACTGTGATAATTTGAGCTACAGTATATGAATATAATTATATGATTGTTAATTTCTTTAGATATGCGATTCTATATTATATTCCCTATTAATCAAATTCTCAAAAGTATGCTTTTGTTTACTGCGATAACGAGCATATTCGCAGAAAAGGTTAAAACATTATTACTTTTTACAAAGTATAGAAACTTAATATAGTCAAAAGGAGCACGTAAAAACTTTTCCAAAATAACCACAGTATGTAACCGAAAGAAAGACTTTGATGCTTAAAATGTTTAGGAAGAAAGTGGAATACTGGTGTGTATTTTTTCTTTAAACTACCAATACCAGCCATTTACAGTTTACATAATATGTTAATGTTCCTAAATTATTATCGTTTATGAGCATGTGAAAGGCACGGTGAGTCAGAGATTCTCAGAAGTTACTTTGTATGATTGGAAACTAATACGTGATAGTATCAATGAAATGCTGTCGTGTTACTTTTTGTCAAAGAAAAACGAAATTGTAAAATTTTCGTTTACAAAGATGGTTACAAAGAAAGTGGACCACAGTAATACTTTGAGCTTTTAGCCTGTCCAAGGTCATTCATTATTAATACTGTTAGTAATATCTTCCGTAAAGACTTTGATGCATAAAATATTTCTGCATCATTAAAATATTTATGATAAAGGTAGGTGGTGTACTTTTGCCCAACTGAGCAATCTTGCTTTTATAAAATATACCGACTTTTTAATGTTTAATGATACACATGCTGTAATACACAGTTTAAATTATTAAAAATCTAAAGAGTGTACAACTTAAATTCTTAATTGGAAAGAGATTGTCTTTCAGCAGTGACCAGGATTTGAAACTAGCCACAGCTCAAATACTGTACATGAGAGGTTAAGCTTTATTAGCTCCATCTGGCAGTTTTACAAGGTGATTCCAGATACTTTTATCATAACTGCGGTATGACTTTTACCGTAGCGTACTTCATGCATTTTGAATGGCTGCATCTCTACATATACAGATATAAAAAGTGTAACTCTTCTGAAGGAATGCGCATAGATAAGTTTCCATAGATTCACTGGTACACAAAAAATGCATTCTTTTCACAGAGCAGTGTCATTATCAATGCCTTTGTCAAATGTAAATTGAATTTATATCCCCACTTCAAGATCATACAGAAGTGAATGAGAGGAAAGCAACTTTTTCTATGGGAAGAAAAAAAATACTTTATTATTTATTTCTGAATATATCAGTATCCTGCCAGAAGGAAGAAAATGTCCTCAATTTCCACTACCCCCCACCAATGTCACCTTACTTTAATTAATTTTGATTTGAAAAAATTAAAAACATAATGAAGAGATGGGAGAGAAAGAAGTGAAGTAAGAGGTCAGAAAGTCAGTCATAGTCCTCTAACATCCTTTTTCTACTATCCTACAGATTGTAGAGGAAGAAAGATATAGAAATTAGAATTAGAACATTATTTTCACTGTCTTGTTTAGATCTTCTTGCTCTTTATCTGCCTCTGGTTGATTTCACACAACTAAGGAAAGCCAACACATACAACTCAGTGAAACAATTACTCTGTTACACTAATTTTAGGTGCAGTGTCATAAATCTTTATTGTTGGATTGTATCCAACAAATTGTCATTCAACTAGAAATCTATAGTATTATTATATCTTTAAAAAATATTAATATACAGAAATATGACAGAAAGAATGGGTTTACAGTTGAATATTCTTCATATTAACTTAGTATTTTAACATTAGTTTTACATTTTATTAGTATTATTACAGTATTATCACAGAATATCAATAAGATAGTAGAAAGTATTTTCTGTTTAGAAATAGTGCCAAAGATTCAGAAACAAAGGCACTTCAGTCTTTTTGTTTCATTTAAATTTAGTACTGTTGTTACTATAAGTTTTTGGAATGCAAAAACATAATTTTCAGTTGTGCTGTTCATATCTGACTTCAGAATACACAGACTGTCTGTCTGTTTTTCTCCTCTTCTTCCCAGTCTTAGTTTTAGAGTCAGCGAAGCTCAAGGCAGCATAATTCAGCACATCTGTGTCCTCATTCTGAAAAAACAGTAACATCGCACTTTTCACTGGAAGAAGCCTGAGCTAGTAGAGGGTAGGAAAAGGATCTCCTGGACCATGCTTTGAACTTTTAGTGTGGATACCTTGTTTGTGATTGTTGTGAATTGGCTGGCCTAATGGTCTCCAGGGTCTGAAAACATAAAGACCCCCAAACTTGTTAAGAGTCACTTTAAGAGGGGCAGTCTCATGATTGGGAGCTAATCCCTCAAATATAGAGAAGGAAGTCAGATTCCATTTTGCATGATAATGTTATCAGGAATAGTTTTGGAATAGCTGGAGGACTCCAAGCTGAACCAATTGAGATTTAAGTACTTGGGACAGAAGGAAGAGAAGAGTTCAGAGGTTAACAGAAGTAGTCACCTGAATTGGAGTGAGTCAATTTGAGAGACACTGCCTAATGACTTGGAGCTGAGAGCTCAGGGAATTGAAGGAGGTGTCAAGGTGAAAGAAGGGAAGGGGAAAACCTAGGGGAAAACTAAAAGATAATGCAGAAGGAGGGAGATCGAGGGAACTCAAAACTTCAAACGTATGCATCTGAGAACTTGAGGTTTAACAACTGAAAAATTGAGGAGGGTTCCTGTCTTCTCTTCCTGAACCCTCACTTGGTAGTTATCATTAGAGATAACACAGTAATACCTCTGAATGTCATACTGGTAACACATTTTTTTTTATTATATATTATATTTATTTAATATATATGAAATATTCCAGACCAGACAGTATCTCTTCTCAGCTTGTTGCCTGCTATCTGTGTCCCTATTGCAAATACCAGAATTAAACAACTGTCTACATACTATTCTTTTTTTTCATTCTGAGGAAGTAATTAGTTTTATTGAAAATATCAATTACACTAAATCACATTTTCATCAAAATAATCAATTTTTGCAACAATTATTGTAAACATTGCAATAACTTTTGTCAAAATGTTTCTTTAATATGATTCACGTATTTGAAGCGAAACCTCTTGAGAAAGCAAACAGAAGAAATTATAAATCAGTTACAATTCATGTGAAGCTCTTAGTATTTATAAGAAATTATATATGAAAAAAGACTAAAGATAGGACCACTTTGTAAAACGTTGATATTTTGGGGGCTGATGAAGAGGATAATAAATTTGGAATGTCAGACCTCACTAATTATAATGACAGCATTCATGAATTGTGTTTTCAATTACAGGCTTTATATGTCTTAATTTTTAATCAAATATTCTTTATTCATATGACTGTTTATGAAAGGTTTTATTTAAAAAACAGTAAATGAACAATTCAAGAAATCATTTGGATTTTATTACTTTAGTTCAGCAGCCAATAAAGTACCTGTTTATTTGAGGAATCCACAGTGGTGTGTTCATGGAGGCTCTGCTGAGAAATATGTCCTGATAAGAAGACATACGTCACACATTATCTGCCCTCTGAGTTAAAATAAAGAAAAACACTGAAAATGAAATGAAATTTGTGATTTTTTTAATGATATATATATATTTTTCAGAGGATTATGGATAAAGATTTTAAAACACAACACAATCCTTCTTTAAAGGTTTAACTATCTGAAATTCATATTTTGGGATGAATCTTAGTATTTAGCTGCAAACAGCAGTATTATTTCTTTAACATAATATTTATTTTTATTGTTATGTTGATTTTTAATCCACTGACCTGTACACCGATTGCCTTTTTTCTTCAGTATTGCATAGTTGAGAACAGCGATCACAATCACACAAACGGCGTTAGACACCAGCAAGCCAAGGACAAAGGGATGACTTAGAATTTGATCAACATTTCCTGAAACAAGTTGCCATGATTATGAAATGCACCATAAATTAAACACAATTTCAAGAAAAAAATAAAGACAATTTATTTTTCCTTTTTTAATTCAAGTTTCATTGTAAATATTTGTTCATACATGTAATCTCTCATGTACAGCAGCTTTGGATTTGCCAGATCAAAAAGTGTGAGAAAACTACCAATCCAAATCCAATTTGAACATTTAAATATAGAAATATATTGGCATACATAGTGTTTTTAAAAATAAGCATAGAGATATTTATTTTAGAGTTATCTTATGATGTAGAAGGTGTGAAGGCAAAACATTTTTCAGACATTTTAAATTTTTCTACGTGACGTGATGAAAATTTCAAAGTAATAGGATTATTATTATTATTTTTCACTCACCTTTACCTGTAATCTCCAGCTCTGTTCCATTCCCAAACAAGATCTCCCCACATATAGCCACAGCACAGTAGTAAGTTCCAGCATCAGAGGGGCCGAGGTTCCTCTTGGGGAGGTTATAGACACAGGTCTGTGTAGGATGCTCAGCCACAGAGCTCCTCTCACACTGATCACTCCTGTTTCCTTGGGTGTAAATTATTCCTGGAAGGGATTCTCCTAATCCATGTCTGAACCAATAAACACTATGCTCTCTTGCACAGGTCTCAGTGTGTATTGTGCACTGCAGAGTCACATTATTTCCTTGCTGGACTGGGACTGACACAGGCTGCTGTACAACACTCCTCCTTATCAACCCTGATTCTAAAAATAACAATTATAGAGTTTAGAAAGTGTAAATTATCTACTGTAACTCAAGTTATCTATAAATTGCCATTTCAAATAAACATACGAAAAAATGTATTCAAAATAATCAGAACTACATAATAGTAATAATATATAGTGTATATTATTGTAAAGTTTCGCTACATATCAAGACTATTATGGTGATCATATAATCATATAAAAGTTGTTTATAAAAGCTTAAAACATCAAACAGTACAATACATTTGATAAAAAATCAAAGAATAGATAAAATTAATAATCAAATACATACAATTACATGCCTTCACATACTGTATAATACCAAATGTTGAGGTATGAAAAATCAATTATAACAAATTGTATATGAGTATTATGCATCCTATCACATTTTCAGCATTTTCAACAGTGACTCACATATGCAAAAAAACAATTCTGGAGGTGTGCATGGGTTCTTGATTTTTTTTTCATAAAACATTTAATCACTGTCTTTTTTCTTAATTAAAAGATTGTCGTTTTCAAAACATTGGGAACATAAACAGCACTAAATTCTGATATTTCTTATAAAATATTAAGGCAATAAGAAGAGATACGATATTGACTCCAGCTTTCTAAGAAGCCTTCACTGCAAAAACAATTATAACCATTAGGAGACATATTTAACCTTTATGTACATTATGTGCCTTATGTACATTACTTTTTTAAAACATCCTTTAAAAATTTAAAAACATAAATTTGTGAAAATGCATAAGATACTATTTTATAGACAAGTTTGGTAAACTACAAATATGCAAGCTGTATACATTTTTTATACATATTTAATATATATAATAATATACATATTTATTATAATATATTTATATTATTATGATGAATTTAAAAAAATAATTGTAATTCTAATGATTTGATACCTCATTAGTGATGCTTTCATATCTAATTATATTATTGTTATTGTTGTTGTCAAATATTGCTACAGTTTAAGTAAACATTAGTCAGTTATCTCCATAAACCTCATTACTCAGCTGCAGTTTGATTTTTAAGTATATAATTATGATATTGATATTATCAACCCTGTCTTCAATCTGTCACTGTCATTAATTAAGTAATGCTTCATATTTATTAGTGCACATTCATAAATATTCCAGACTGTTACTATATAGAATGTAAGATTCTCATTTACCCTTAACGATCACGAGGGTTCCGTTCCCAAACATAACTTGCGTTGTGTAAGCTGTTGCACAGTAATAAGTTGCTGTATCTGATTTCTTTGTTCTAGAAATTGTCAGGTGAAAAAATCCTTTTCCTGTGTTCTTTTCCACCTTGAAGTGTGATTTTTTAAACTCATCAAAAAATGTGGTGTCATTAGAAAAATAATATGAATTTAGTATACATCGAGGTCTCTGTCCAATTATCTGTTTGAACCAAAGCATGTAAGAAATTTTGTCAAAAGGTAAAAAGCATTCCAGAGTCACACTGTCTCCAGGCTGAACCATCTTCAAGATGCTGGGCTGGACAATGTTCTCAATCTTAGCCATACCTGAAATACAACAAAAATAATATAATTGAAACAGAGGAGGAAACTTATAAATTTTATATATCAGTTTATTTTATTTAACTACAGTTCAACTTAAGTTCAGGTAAGAATTAAATCAGGTAGTCAGTTTTCTCATACTTTTGTTGTCTTTTGTTGCATTAAATATAGTACATATATACTGCTGATTTTATTTTACCCTGAAATGGGTGTTGCTTGTTTTTAAACAGTGTCAGAAAAGGTCAATTAAACTAAACAAATACCTGCAATTTTCCAAATACTTTGTACTAGTAGAAAAAATATAACAATCTGCTGATTTTATCCTTATATCAAATTGAATTGATACTTACACACATCACAAAACAGTGCAAGAGTCACACTGAATCGGATCATGACCATAGTTCATCTGTGTTCAGATCAGCTTGTCTTGTGATTAATGAAGCATATGAATTGGAATTAGGAATCTGACTTCAAAAACAGTGTCAAGCAGCAGGAGGATAGGCGAAGAAAACAGCTTGAGTGACTTGATTGGGTGAGGGGATTCCACACTGGTCTGTGTTAGTAAATGAGAGGTCAAACTGCTCTTCACCACGTCAGCGTTTTGAGGATTTTTACAACTAACAATTCCATACAGTATGGTTGTGTTTGCAGCATCACATTTTAAAAACTGCTTTTTAGTTTTTAGACATGCTTTTGTAAATATAAATTACTGTGTATATATATATAACAGTGCATATTGTGCATGATTAAATATTCAGTGATTTTTTTAAATTTCTTATTTTGCATAGCAGATTAAAAAGTTATAGTAGTATGAAAAAAGAGTGATCATTTCCTGTCAATTTTTTAGATGCTTTGTATATGCATAGCTCTTCTCACTGTCATATCATTTAGATTTTTACACAGTTTGTATAAATAGGTTTATTAAGGATGAGTGCAAATGAAATATTGTATATTTTTTCTCCTCAATCTTTTCATTACTATATTCTAAGATAAGTTAAGCAGAGATACAACTGATGATGTTGTTTTACTTTCCAACATGTGACACAGACCTTGTGAGAAATGAGAAGGGTGGTTGTTTTCTGGACCCTTTATTTTCAAAGAACTGCTTTGATGTGTGAACACCAAAAAGGAAATACATTGTTAACTACTTTAAATTAGTTTACTTTTTAGCTTTTCAAAAGATAAAAGAAAATATCAAATCTCAGATTTAACAGAAAGTTTAAACTATCTGTAAAGCTTTTAGCTTTTTATTGAATGTGATACATTTTTGAAAGTAATTGATAATGAACTATGTTCTTTAAAGATATTATTTATAGAGGTTCCCAGTGCTGTTGCTAGGGACCAACACACCTGCTGGTTCTAGTTCCAACTGAGTTTTCAGTTATACAATTGAACTCCACTGATTCTTGTAACACTGTTTATTGTTATTATTATACAAGATCAATGAAGGAAATGAAGTGGTATTTTATCTTCACCAATTACTATAAATTTCTTGGACAGCTGTAGCTGATTTAATAATATGATTAATTTGACATTTTTAATTGTTTTCAGTTATTTAACTTTTTGGTAGTTACTTTTTAATTATTGCATTTCATAACTTTTAAGTAGAAAAAAACTTGGACTGTCAATCAAACAACTTGTTAGTTCAATTAAATATTCAATTAAGTAATATTGATGGGAATTAACCCAATAAAGGCACTATAAAGTGTGTGGTCCTCCAGGACCAGGAATAAGTAACCCTGATATGACATATGCGATACTGTATAAAAATAAATAAAAAAATCAGTGGGAACTCTTTTTAAATTATTGTGTTTTCGATTACTAATACCATTGTAGAAGTAGTGCTCCAGTTTGCTCCAACCTTCCAAAACCATGCAGCCCAAATTAAGTGACCTCTAAATTAGTACCTGTGTGTGTACCTTGTGATAGACCGGAGTGTCACCCAGGGTGTGAGCCATCCTTATCCCCTTCGCCTGCTAGATTAGGTTCTGACATGTTGTGGTCTTCTAAGGATTACTGGATAAAATGTACTGGATAATAGTAACAGTTCTTACAGTATTGTTTCTATTATTCTCACATTAAGCTCTCTAGTGTCCAAAACAAGTTTGTGAGCTATAATTTTCAAATGTGTATGAGTATATACACATATACTCATGTGTATGAGTATATACAGGCATCAAAACCTATAGGCTCTGCTAGACAATGAGATTAGGATAAAATGAGTGGGTGTGTTGAGAACAGTGTATTTTGTAAACTGTTAAAGCTGTGTGACACAGATCTAAGTGTATGAAGTGTTTACCAATTTCCGAAGCTAATGCAGCTAACAAGCTGAGGTGATCATGGGAGGGAATATTTTATTAAGAAATGTTGGCTACAACATCACAGAACATGGCTTTGAAAGGATTTTGCTTCCAGAATATTTAAGTTTTTCACTGCAATATAATCAGCTGCAAGGCTGTGCTACTACTATTGTAACTTTACTCATTTTTGTTAAGTTTATTTGATTTGGCAAACATCTAGTACATCTTGGTATCTGAGAGCTCAGAATGAAAGGAAAAGAGACCAAATAGGCCTTGAAGGACACAACTGAGTGATGTTGCTTTGAGTAAATAACTCCTCACAACAAGTCAGAAGCTTAAATTTAATATGTTTGAGCTTGTTATATTTTTAAATATACAACAACACAGTGCACTGATGTGTAGGTTGATTTTACTGAAAGAATTAGAAATTATAACAGTACATTACTGAGGTGGGGCAAGTTGTTTAACAAGCACTCTTTGCTTTGCACACATATTTGAAATATACAATAAAATATTAATACAAAAAAACAGAACATCACATTAAAGCAAAAATAATAATATCATATATTTAAAATGGCCTTCTTTGATACAAATTCTGGGGGTTTTGGTTACCTACCACAGTTCAAAGACATCCTATTAAGTGTAAAGGTTTTTACTGGCATGACATTTAGTTGCAATAGTAATTCTATGAGTTTACCTTTGCTATTAGGAATCAATCGGCAGAACAAGAAGGAGGTTTTACAAGGATTCACAACACACAGAATACATTTATTAATACATAAAAACAACATATGGGCTCACCCTCTAACTCTGTGCTTTGGAAAAAGTCCCAAAGTTCAGACAACAATTGTGTCAGGCACATGTTTCTATTTTCAGTCTGCCAAATTATTTCAGGAGAGAAAGGAGGGTGGCGGAGTTAGAGGTAACACACTGCTTTTTTTCTGGGGAGAATATGGTTGGTGATTGGTCAAGAAGCTACCAGGTTGAGTGGGTGCCCGCATCTGCAGGTCCCTGATTGGTTGGTCATCTCGTGAGATGATTGATCATGCCTTGTGACTTTTATAATTATCATTGGATATACCTCTCCCACACATCCAAGCACAAGCAGTGGACTTCTTTCTTAAGGGAGTATTGATAACGGATCTAGACTGCTCCAGAAGAGATGATTATCCAGAAGATAAGCTCATCTCCCTCACTTACTCACATGAAAGACCACTAGGTCATCCTGTGGCTGATCACAAAAAAGGGGCCTCTTTTGCTACATTCCTGTGACAGGCTGTTTGGTCTATTGTTAGAAATACTTAATAATTCTTAATTACAAGTGAAACAATAGGCCTTGTCCCTACATAGATCAATTACCTTCTGTAGAAATTGGTCCTGTTATGAAAGTGAATGTGTTTGTCGGTGTGTGTGCCCTGTGATAGACTGGCATCCTTTGCAGGGCGCATCCCACATTGCACCTGTTGATTCCTGGGATAGGCTTTTATGACCTTGAATTGGATAAGCTGTGTAGGTCATGCTATTTGATGTTAAGGTATGTTTGTACTCAGTTTTAACAAGTCCTCATGCCTGCATCTCTGAATAATGGACTATTTGTTATTCCTTGTTGCTCCACAAAGGCTACAAGAACTGTGAACTGCTCTTTCAAGGAGAGATAAGAGTTGCACAGACACAGCCATAAAACCATTAGGCCATGAACAAAGTAGGCTGGTGATTCTCAAGTCAAGAGAAGAGATTCACCAACACCAGAGACAAGGCCATACATTTGGAGCCACTACTTAGAAAGGAATGCAAGGAAGGGCTTTTGTAAGCTGCAGTCTAAGACTCCTTAAAATCATCCATATATATATATACTGTACTGTATATCCTATGTACCGCAAACAGCATGTTTTGGTTATACCAAAAAGAGACATAAACAACTGCATTAAACCTCAAGAAACAAGGGAAATCCAAGCAAATGCCCGTAGATATCAATTGGTTGGTCTTAAATTAAAGAGCAATTTGTAATACAACAGAAGAAACAGTCAGAATTCTGATTGCAACAAGCATTATTGAAAGGATTTGGGATTTAGAAAATACATTATTCTGATCTATTCACATTGTTTGAAGGTCCCAGTTAGGAAAACCACATCACCCGTCTAGTGGTGAAATGGGACACAACTCCCTCCTATTGCTTGTTTAGCGAAACAGAATTATGACCTTCATTCCATATTGATAAAAGACTGTATGAAGTACTGATTGTATTGCTACATTACATACTTCATTCCCTTACAAAACTGTAAATCCAGAATATTAAATTAAAATATAATATAAGGTTAATATAAGTTATGAGTTGAAGGAGAGATATATAAATCACAGATTTGAATTGGCCAACCAGAACCCTTGGTAGATAAGACATTGGAATGTCTTTATCTGAGGCTAGTCTTGAGGCTTGCCCTCAGAACAAGGGCAAGCCAAGAACCACATCTTGGAAGGTAGGCCCAAGAAGTTAGGCCCATGAAGATTGGAAGATAGGGCCGGGAAGTTAGGCTCAAGAGGACAGGACCCAAGGAAGCCAGTATACAAAGGAGAAGAAGTAGCAAAGAGCTCAAACAGACCAGGGAAGCAAAGTCCAATATGGTGCTCCACCCTCTCTAGCCAGCAGTGTATCAACTTGTGCTCCACAGCAATGCTGGATCAGCTTCTGAGCTGGGTCACAGCACCACTCGCCTAACATATCTCCATGGATCAGGTGATGCCTTCTTCCCCACTACTCAAAATATAAGAAATAGGAACATTCCAATCTCTCATTTGCACACCTCTTAAAGGAATAGGTTGCATTCAACTTGTGCTTGGGTTCAATGCTTGATTACATGAAATAGTTATCAATGATAGTTTTATGTAACTTTATGCCTTTTGTCTCGAATTAGGATTCAAGTTTATTAACACTGTTCTATATCTTAGCAACTTGCAGTTTTCTAATTCTTTATTTTCATCCATCTCCTCATCTCTTTCCGTAAGCCTTTGTTTGTACTCATGTTATTTCTAATAAACTCACCCTTTTTAATAAACCAAAGCAGTCCTGATTTGAATTCATGCAGATCGACCTCACCACTATCTTGAATATGGGTTTTTAAGCATTGTTTTAATTATCACATTAATATGGCCGCATTTTCAGAGGACATAGTCGTATAAGGGTCGGTGTGGTGATTATCACAAAACCACAAGACCTGTTTTATACAGATGCAGCCATTCAAAATGTACGGTACAAACCCATACCGCTGGCATCCACGCGTGCGCCACCTCGCCGTACCGCGGTACGTGATTGGCTGGCCAAAATGACCGACAGAGGCACTCGTGGTGCATTGGTCAGTAGTGAAAATATTTAATAATTTAATCTCTTTACTGTGCACATTTTAATCCGCTTAGTATTGAATATTTATATGGAATTTTACCACTAAAGGGAAATTTTAGTAGCTGAGCATAAAAAGAATAGGAGCATAACGCATCTGAAGGTCATTACTGTGTTATGGTTGCACGTAAGAGCACTGTAAATACGAAGACATGGATCATGACTGATTTTAAAGATCTTAGGTATATGTTTGGTTATTTTATCTGAAAATAAAAAGATTCCACAGTTTGCATGTGTGAGACAGTAGAGTTTTCAATATTGTTTTGCAGTTATGAACTACCTGGGTCAACTAAGTGCCTAGTGCCCCTTTAAAAAATCCTGGTTCTTTTTCAAATTGATTTGTTTTTTGCACAGAAAATATATAAAAATAATGGTCTTGTGATACAGGAAGTTGCTAATCCTAGCCTTTTTAAATACTGGCCCAAAAATGGGTCGAATCTTCAAAAGGCCCTTGATTTGTATAGTAATTTAAAAAGGACACATTGAGAAACTGATTAAATTTAGGGTTGTGCTTCAAAATTAAAAAAAGGACACAGCTATGAAGTATCAAGACATGCTAGTTAAAGCCTCTTTATAAGAACGTGCAGTTCGTTTGTGCTGTTTTGTAGGTCGATTGTATTCATAATTAATTATCTTGGACGGTCGCCTTTTTTTACACTTGGAATAACATTCCAATGTTAATGCAACACTGCAGATATTATTAATAACCTTTTAAATTTGAAGCTGTTAACTCTACTTCACACCTGCATGTCAATATCACAGTTTCAAAATAAATAAACATCAAACCTTTGATTGGATGAACTTCATGATTGTTACACAAGGATGTAAAACGTGACAATTTGTTACAGTTACCATCAGGAGAAAAGTTTATTTTTTATTTATGTGTGGCTGCTGCAGTTGCACCCTTTGCAATGGCTGGATAGTTAACACTTTCCAATTGCTTAGTCAGTCTGTCCATGGGGGGGACGTGGGGAAAGGGGGGGATAGGGGCTCTCCTTGACAACTGACAGTCATCCATATGCTTAAGTAAAAAATTAATAAAAACACCAATGTAAACGTCTTATTTACAATTTGTTAAAAATAAAAATGGTTGTAAAGTTCTTTAAAGCCTTCTCAGTCCAGAACGAGAATTAATTAAAATAACATATATACAGATCCTGCCATTCAAAATGCACAGAGTACACTGCATTAAAACGTGGTAGGTATGGCACATCATACCGCATTATACCTCATTTTAATTGAATTATGATAATAGTATCTGGAAGCACCTTGTAAAGCCTTGTAAAACCGCCAGGTGGAGCTAATAAAGCTTAACGTATAATGTACAGCATTTGAGCTATCGCCAGAAAATGCCCGGTTTCGAATCCCAGTCACTGCAGAGAGACAATCTTTTTCCAATTAAGAATTTAAGCTGTATAATCTTTAGACTTTTAATAATTTTAAACTGTGTATTACACTATGTTAATCATTGAACATTAAAAAGTCTTTATATTTTATAAAAGCAAGATTGCTCAGTTGGACAAAAGTACACAACCTTCCACCTTCATCGTAAATAATTTAATTTTTCAAAAATATTTTACGCATCAAAGTCTTTAACTTGGCAACTTAGTGGGTTCTGGTTTTAACGTGCTTGTTCTAACATTAATAAGCTTATACTGTGTACTTCATAAAAAGTTAAAAAGGGAGGGGCGTGAACTCCTTGACAGCTGACACTCCTCCATACACTTAAGTGAAAAATTAATAAAAGCTCCAATGTTAACGTCATATTTACAATTTGTTGAAAATAAAAATGTAAAGTTCTCCAAAGCTTTCTAAGTCAAGTACGAGAATTCACCTAGGGAGCTGTGTCAGCATGCGTAGGCTGCAAAAGATCAGCAAAAGAGGGAAGAAAACACTTTCAGAGAAAACAATGTTTCAGGTGTGAAGAATACAGATCCCCAATTTAATTGCAGCCTAAACCTTTCCCCATACACCCTGCCCCCACTGCGATTGGCATATATGCAAACAAAGCACTGAAAGCTTTACAGTATACAGTATGGTCAGGTGTTTTGCAGATGTAGGGATAGTAATTTTGACTTTATGAACTCACTTACACCTGGGATTCGCTTTATTTAAAATATGTTTTTTTGAAAATTGAACCAGGTACTAGATCTTGTTTATACAAAAGGTATATCACAGGGCAGAGTGATAGAGACTGAAATACCAAAAAAATTCAATATAGTGTCCATAATATTTACTATTTTAGTTTTCAAAGAAATGTTTATTTCTTAAAAGAAAGCTAAGGCTAGGAGCTACAGTAGGTTCAAACCCCCAAACTCCAGCATGCAAACCATACGCCAAAGCCATTACACCAATGTGTAATGCTATAGTTAAGCTATAACTGAAAAGGGCAGGCAAAATGTTTCCAAGTAATCGCAGGTGAATGAGTCAAACTGATGCAGATATTTACAAAGAAAGTGGACTACGGTAATAATTTGAGCTTTATGAAAATAAATCCTTAAATATCATTATTAATTTCTTTAGATATGCGATTTCTTATTATATTCCATATTAATCAAATTAGAAAAATAATGTTTTTACTGCTATAAGCAGCACAAGTATTCATATAAAAGCTTAAAACATTATAACTTTGTAAAGTATTTAAACTTAATATACTCAGAAAGAGCACAAGTAGTATAAAGTGACACCTTTCGTCAAACTTTTGACAGGTACCACGCCCCCTTATTCCAGCCAGTGGGGGTCAGCGGTGGGTGGATGTCCCGCCCCCTTGCCAGCCAATGGCGTGTTGTTATGTGTGCATGTCCCGCCCCCTCAGGAGCCAATGGTGTGTCGTTAAGGGTCGGAACTCCCGCCTTCCCCCCCCGGCCGGTCGGTCCGGAGCCTCAGGGTCCCAAAGCCCCAAGGCGGCCCATCCCTCGCTTTAGGTGTGTGAAAGTGTGTATTGGTTTGGAAGGGGACCATGTCTGCAGCGGGGTTGAGTGCACTCTATTATAACCCTAGGGAATCGGGTAGTTACGGCGGCGCAGGGAGTCTGGTGAGGGCCGCGAGGTCCCAGGGTGTGAGCGGCGCCAGCCGCGGCCCGGTGGCCGGGGTGCTTATACGCTGCACAAGCCGTGTCTCAAAAGCATCAGGGTTGTAAGCACACACACACACACACTGACTGCGTAAAGTCTCACGGAAAGAACTCGCAGGACAAACACCATGTGAAATGTGAACCGCTTTATTTCAACAGTGGGTTTTCAAACACAGAAACAGCGCAGCATCACTTTTTACACAAGTTACAGACTCCAGTTTGCAAGTGTGTGAAATGTGAACCGCTTTATTTCAACAGTGGGTGTTTCAAACACAGAAACATCGCAGTACACACGTGTTACCGGCTCCTGTTTGCATTCAACAATTAAATGTTGGTGCGGAAAATTAGTTCGGTACACATAACCACCACCCCAACATTGCTGAGAAACTTTGAGGCATCTGAAAAAGCATTCATAACCCCCTTACACTCCCCATGTCTAAAGCCATGCGAACCACACTGGGCAATCCGATCTAGCAGAGCAAAAAAATTTGCCTGCGTAATCAGCAGGATGGTGTTACCACAGGTTCTGTGCAAAACACGCTGTATTTTGGAATACACACTGTAGAACCCCCCAGGCTTCCGTTTCTGATCTGAAAACATCAGATCTGCAATACTTTCACTCAAGTTCTTGACATACACATCTATCTCTTTAACAAATTTAAGGACATTAGCATTCGACTCTTTCTTTTGCATATCAAGCTTTGTAGAAAGAAGTGTGTAAAGCACTCTTAGTAAGAATTCAGACGTATACATTCGAAATTCTTCATTCTTTGGACGATGGCACACCCGGGTCTGTAAAACAGAGTGAAAGCTGTATTCACATTTTACATAGATCTTTTTTTTTGCGTCTGTAAAAATAAGAATAGTGTTTCTTTTGCAATGCATAAAAAATGTCACGTCTACTAATTTTTCATCCAGCTGTTCAAGTATGGTGTGTACATGCTCGTATGGGGAGCGGTCCTCAATTATGTTTTTCAGCAACTGTTTTATGCCCCGCTCAGTGTCATTTGTAATGGTGTACGAACCCAGACACCTGGCGGTGTACAGAACAGCCAATAAAATTCGGGCTAAACTGAGAGACTTTAGACCCCTTTAAACAGTGTTTGAAGATGCAATAAACTACTGCTTTCACAATCTGGGCCATAACATCGGGCTCATTAGGGACATCGTTAGCTAAACCTGGTTGGGCATCAGCTTTATTAACATTTGGCCGAACACACAAGCATAGACACGAAACATTCAGTTGTGCAGGTAGTCTGAAGATTGACCCGTCCACATCCTCTTTATTCTATTAAAGGAAAAAGAAAAGGAAGGCTTAACAAAATAGACATGCTTTGTACCTAAAATATCGAGCATTTAACGCACTTTTGAGCTAAGGTTTTTCGTTAATATTTATTTGTAGCGAGGTATCACCGCTAACACCCGGCAGTTCTTCAACATCTGGTACCCCAGCTGAATTCACACCCCCGCCGCTGTCACACGGCGCAGAGGGCGGGGTCGGGTTTTGCTAAAAAGAAGACCAAGTATTAAAATGACATACGCTAAGCGTCGATACAACAATTCCACGATCAGAAAAAATATTTTAGCCGCCTACCTCTTCACTTTGTAGAGTAGCGGACCCCGATGTTTCTCCACACAAAGAGCCATCTTCGCAGCTCCCAACAACGGGCGGTGTCTGACAGCTCCAGGGATGCGCTGCGACCCTGTCAGGCCGGAGCGTTTAAGAATATGCGCCAATGGTGTAACCACGCCTACATAACACAAGACATTTTTCAATTGGTTGTGTTGCTTTAGAACGACCCCCCCCCCCCACCCATTGTTTTATCGAGAGCGAAAAGTATTCACTTATCAGTTTATAAGTTTTAAACTTTAAAAGTATTAACACACAACGCAAACACAAATGATGTGTTTGCCCTGAAAAGAAATTTTAAACACGCTGGGGTTGGTCTTAAAGTTTTTAAAATAATGTAATAAGACACAGCTTATTTTTAATAACACATTCGCGACAGCTTTTTCGAAAGTTTGAAATAAATTTCCACACACCGCAAGCGTAAAAGTCTTTAAGGTATTAACAGGCAACAAATGATGGGGTGTTGTTCTTTATACTTTAACGGATTGGTCTTAAAGTTTTAAAATCACGTATTACAGATAATTTGAGATATTTTGGAGACGTGCGGTGTGGGGGAGGTTAGTTAAAGGCTCTGGAATGCAGAGTGGGGGGTGGGGGCTAAAATTGACCTCAGGGAAAGTTTATAAACATTTTATATTCATGTAAAGTTTTCTAATTTATAATCACCACATGTATTTCACGAAAAAATGTTCTTAACATCGCATCGTGAAAAAATAAAACCTCAAAACGTCAAGCTTGGTTTGTGAACACGTCGCTATAAAGAATAGATACATTTTCTTATACCGTTAATAAAAAACATTTTGCTTGATAATATTCTTAGCGGTCTGTTGGTGAATCAAACACAGACACCGAGGCACATTTTCACCACGTTTTAACCGCTATGAAATTTAGGCACCGTTGTATGTCTTAAAATAATATAGATTTTAACATTATAACGGTCTAAAACGTTTTCTAAAATGTTTCTTAAAATAATTTCTACAGACCAGTACGTGCAAGCCCAATGATACCTAAGATTAATGGTTTTATGGGGGGCCTATTTACAGACTTAACACTGTTCGACTTGATAGACGAAGACGAGGACTCCACGAATTTCAGCGGTATGTATATCTGGCTTATTGTGAGATGTCACGGTGCATGTCTCATGTTAGCTATACTTGCAAAACGTTGTATAATATTTGTATACTAGGCAATATTGAATTATTATAATGGAATTACCAGGGAGTTGTTCCATGATGTGGTCGTGACTGTGTGTATCCATTCATTTCCATTAGCCCCGAAAACCACAGCTGTAAAAAGACCAGTTACGGCGCAACCCAACACTGGTGAGTAATTACGACAATGTTTTGAATAACGCTTTACGACCATGTGAGTCTTAAAGACACAGGGGTACTCCAAACCAATACACGCATGTGTCTATTCCGCAGACGCGGGCGAAGGGACAAGTCGCTACACGTTTAAAAAACCTCGTTTGGGGTTTACAATACCACCGCAAAACCTTGTGGAGACACAGGCAGATGTTCACGTCATTCCAGAGGGTGCGGAGCATATTATCAGATCGCCTGGGAGAAGAGGACGGTATTATATAAAACATTCTTTTAGCATGTCCATTTAAACGTGTCTATAATAAAAATCCCCACCGTTTTTCTATTTTTTGGTAATTTGCAGTGTTGAGTTCTTTCACTAATGGTATTTTCCCTCTCCGTGCAGAACCCGAACCTTCAAAAAGTAAACTGCGACGCCGAGCCAACACGTTAACGGGGTCAACGAGCTCAAAACGTCTGAAATCAACAATCAAAGGTTAATATAGTTTAAGCGTGGTCAAGATGTGTTATGATCCACTTACGGCAAACGTTACTTCTTTTGTTAGGATGTTAATTCGCTGAAAGATCCTAGTTCGCGTAGTTTTCTGTTTGGGAGTGTTAAAAAGACTTATTTTAAAACTGCTTAGCTTTTAAAGTTAAAAGCGACTGGTCTGTGCCAGGGGTCTATATGCCATTAACCATGCCACTTGACCCAGTAGTGCCACCACAGTCTTAAAGGAAACCGGTGTAACAACATGTCTGGATAACTTGTTCCATTCACCCGCAGCCCTTTGTGTAAGGATGCTCCACATGTGTGGCGTTTTTATCATAGTTATCATAGTTTTCTGATTTGACCGTTTAGATTTCATTGATTGTTGTGTTGAAAAGTCTTTTATTTTTATCACAGTGTAGTTTTCTGATTTTGAGATATGGAGCATTGGTGTGGTATTAAAAAGTCTTTTATTTATTCACACAGCAGCTGTATCGGCGAGTGGCGAAACAAATGTGGCGGAAACGTTGGACCCTAAGGTGGTGACTGCATCGGAGACGGCTGTTAAGACGCTGACCAAAACCAAACGTGTCAAGCCTTTTTAGCGAAATAATAACGCGCCTAAAGACTTGGTGCTTGGTGATGTGGGAGACTCAGTGCGGTATATTGCACAGTTAGTATCAAAGGTGGGCACTAATGAGGTGGATAAAAAGGTGGATAATGAGGTGTTTAGAGAATCTAAGAGCCGCTTTAGCAAGTGTACATTCAGTGTTTCCATAACCAATCCAGGTTTACGCCGCTAGCCTCTTAGACCTTTTTTCTAAAGAGGATGTCGATCTAACCTCTGGATTTCGTTACCTGATAATGTTATTTCAGGGAGCATTGGTGAAGACCCACCAGAATAAATGACTAAACATGCGGTCTAAAAAGTGTTTAAAAGATCGACCGCTTGCCAACATCAAGCGTTTGTACATAAATAAAAGAATTAAACTGGCAAAAGCATGTTTGTTGCGTCGTAAAAGATTCAGAGAGAGGCATCAGATTTCCCAAAGGCCGCCCGAACCACGCAATGAAAATGCAGTGGTAGAAAATAACTTAATGCCAGAGGGTGCTGTAGCAGAACAGGATGGCGGTAACTTTGAAAACCGAGAACCAGTTGTACTGAATGATCTGAATCAGATTGGTGGCGGTGCAGGGGCGAATAGAGGCCCCTTAGTTTTTCTGGAGCGTATACGTAGTTATAATAATTATAGAGAAACAGAGCACCATGAAGAATTTCGTTTTGTTAATCTCGACAGAATAGCCTCGTATGTACAGGCTATAGACGCTGTGCATGGTGCAGTACAGAGAATATTGGATGAACTTTCTCCAAACATCGGGGCGAATGATTTTGTACAGCTGCGTTTGACTGCAGGTGGTTTTAACAAACCCTTGTTCTCACGCAGGAGACGACCCGGAGAATTAAATGCTGCCGATTTTTTAAGCCACATCTCAGACCTCTTACAGAGCCACACAGAAGTTCTCACCGATGACAGCCTCCAATTAGTGGTGACGATAGTTCGGAATATGCAGGGGGGTGCCCGCCGAAGATTTAAATCCGTTCTGTACAGCCGGGTAATTGCTCGGAAAAAAGCGCACCTTATCGACTTATATTACACGGGCGGTAATCTGTGTTTCACCGGGAGTGTGTACGGTTTGTTGAATGAAGGTTGTACCGATGGGGAAATTTTACAGGGCGCTAAACGAATGCACAAAGAGTTGGGTTTTCCAGAGAATCGGAAAATTAGTTTGTCAGACATTACCGCTTTTGAAAAACATTTAAAGGTGGTCATTAAAATTTTGTACCAAGACCAGGGTGATTGGAAATATTTTACAACGGGGCCCACACCACCAAATTCTAAAATACTTTTTGTTCTACTGCATGAAGAGCATTTTTACGGGGTTTTAAATATTAAAGCTTTTGTGGGGGCGGCGTATTTTTGCACTAACTGCCATGTGGCGTATAGCCACAAGAACGCACACGCCTGTGTTAAAGCTTGTAAAACCTGTTTAGATCCCCAGTGTTGCGAAATTGATGCAGAAATTCAGAATTGCCCGGCCTGTAAGGTCTTTTGTCGTAGCGAGACACTTTCAGAATGCAGCGACGGGTGTTAGTAAGTGTGAGCGCAGGGTCTTTTGTGAGAAATGTGGGGTTTATAACCTCAAAAGTCACAAATGTAAAGAGAAACTGTGCTCGCGTTGTAACAACGTGATCGACACCCCTGACACACATTTGTGCTACATACCGCCTCTGGACAACCCCAAAATTTCAAACAAGTACATTTTTTTTCGACTTTGAATGCATGCAAGAAACAGGGACACACATACCAAATTACGTCCACGCCCTTCATATTAATAATAAATGAAGCTGGGAATTTTATGGTGAAACTTGTCTAAAGGATTTTGTGTGTAAATTTATCGATAGACGTTTCAAAAACCATACGTTCATATCGCACAATGGCAAGGGATATGACAATTACCTAGTAATCAGACAGTTGTTAGATGAAAAGATGGACGTTGAACTAATTAATCAGGGTGGTAAGAGAATGTGTATGACCGTAAAAGCTCTGAACATCAGATTTATCGATTCTTTAAACTTTCTACCTATGAAATTAAGCAAACTGCCGGCAGCCATGGGGTTCCCCGGGAGTAAGGGTCATTTTCCACACTTGATGAACACTTCAGAAAACCAAAATTATGTCGGCCCGATGCCGCCGCCAGAACTGTACGGCGTTAACTACATGCTGCCGAGCGAGAAAGCCGAGTTTTGGGTTTGGTATGAAGAATGCAAGGGAAGTGTGTTTAACTTAAAGAGAGAGTTGAAACGTCACTGCCAGTTGGATGTGGCAATTCTAAGAGAAGGCTGTGTCAGGTTTCGGGACGAGGTCATGAATATGACCAGACGCGTGACTGAGTCAGGGGCCGCCTGCGTTGTGTGCATCGACCCCTTTCAGTTTGTGACCATCGCTAGTGTCTGCATGGCCATGTTCAGACTTATGTTTTTACAGGAAGAGACGATAACATTGCTACCCCATGACAATTACCACCGCCAGCAAAAACGATTTTCTACACCCAGCATTCAGTGGCTTATGTACATCGAACACACAGAGCCCGTTAAAATCCAACACGCGTTAACCACGGCCGGTGAGTTCAAGGTTGGTCCATATTTTCTGGATGGTTATGCGGTAATTGACGGAGTGCAGACAGCCTTTGAGTTCAACGGTTGCTTTTTTCACGGTTGTAGCGTTTGTTATTGTGAAAACGATTTTAATCAGCTGACAAACTCTACTTTTGGTTGGTTGTACAGAAAGACGATGGTGAAAATTAATTTTCTCAAAATGAGAGGTTTTAACGTGCGTGTTTTGTGGGAGCACGAGTTCAGAGACATGCTTGTTGAAAATGGAGACTTGGGTAAATTTCTAACAGCTGCGCAGTTACCAGAGCGATAACAGCTCTGCAACCGCGCGATTCGCTTTTTGGGGGGAGAACAAATGCTATTTGTTTGCATTACACAGCGCAGCCCGGTGAAAAAATTCATTACTATGATTTCACCAGTCTGTATCCGTTTGTGAACAAAACTAAAAAATACCCACTGGGGCACCCCCGAATAATATATAACAACTTTGGAGATTTAAAACGGTATTTCGGTTTAGCAAAGGTGAAAGTTTACCCACCCAGACGTTTGTACTTTCCAGTTCTTCCAACCAAAATTGACAAAAAACTGTTTTTCACACTGTGTCGTACGTGTGCTGAAACAAAACAGACCACTCCCTGCGAGCACAGTGATAAAGATCGCACCTTGACTGGTGTCTGGTGCACCCCTGAATTACAGATGGCCTTAGATCTGGGGTATAGAGTGTGTAAAATTTACTAA
This sequence comes from Atractosteus spatula, assembly GCF_055471065.1. NCBI lineage: Eukaryota > Metazoa > Chordata > Actinopteri > Semionotiformes > Lepisosteidae > Atractosteus > Atractosteus spatula. The sequence goes on along the minus strand of NC_142709.1, from coordinate 43,606,313 downwards.
ATTTGGCATTTCGAAAAGGCCTCACACGATCTTTTTTCCAACTACATCAAACTGCATCTGAAAGGGAAACAGGAAGCTTCGGGGTTTCCAGAGTGGTGTACAGATGTCGCGAAACAACAAAGATATATCAGCGAATATTATGAAAAAGGGGGTGTCCGGCTGGACCCCGGCAACATTAAAAAGAATCCGGCCAAAAGACAGCTTTCAAAAATTGCCTTGAACAGTTTGTGGAGGAAGTATGGGCAAAGAGACAATTTACCACAGACCACCATTGTGAGAAACCCCGATGAATTGTTCAGGTACTTATTTACGCCATATCATGAGGTGTCAGCCTGCAAGTTTATCGATGAAAACACAGCTTGTGTTACGTGGAAACACACTAAACACCACTATACAGGCCATTCAAACACTAACATTTTCATCGCTAGCTTTACAACCGCCTATGCCCGCTTGGAGTTATACAATCTGCTAAATGCTTTGCAAGGCCGCTGTCTGTACCACGACACAGATTCCGTTATCTTTGTGAGCCGGGAGGGTGAGTGGAATCCGGGGCTGGGTGACTATTTGGGTGAGCTGACCAGCGAAATCGCTGCTGGACAACACATCACCGAGTTTGTGTCAACAGGACCCAAGTCGTACGGGTACAAGCTGTCTGGTGGGAAAGCCTGTTTAAAGGTGAAAGGCATTACGCTCAATGTGAACAATTGTGAAAAAGTTAACTTTGAGAGTCTGCGGGACTTGGTTTTTGACTATGGCGTTAACCCTTATGCAGAGTGCCGGGAATTTAAACACATTTCTATTCAACAGCTGATGATCGTGCGTGTTAAAAAGGATTGGCGCATTGAGACCCGGACCTTAAAGAAAACCCAGAAGGTGGTGTACGTCAAGCGGGTGCTGCAAGAAAATTTGACATCATTGCCCTACGGATATTAACATGATGGATGTCAGGTTAAAACACCCTTTTTCATGCATTTTGTCCGGACCCTCGAATTGCGGTAAAAGTTATTTTATAAAACAACTCTTGGAGAATGGTGATACCGTTATGACTCGTAAACCCGAAAACATAGTCTGGTGTTACAGCTGCTGGCAACCTCTATACGCTGAGTTGCTTGTGAAATTTCCATACATTCAGTTTATAGAAGGACTACCGACGTCGTTTTCCGACGACCAGCTACTGCCTCCGGGTAGAGTAAATTTGATTATAGTTGATGATTTGATGGAGTCTGCATGTGAAAATAATGAGATAGAAAAAGCTTTTACCAAATACGTACACCACCGAAACCTCAGCATCATGTATATCGTCCAAAATGTGTTTTGTCAAGGCCGGAAAAGTAGAACCATCGCGTTAAATACAAAGTACATGGTGCTGTTTAAAAACCCTAGAGATAAACTACAGATTACAACCCTGTCCCAGCAGATGTACCCCGGTAAAGCCAAATTTTTTTGGGAAGCGTTCGATGACGCTACTAAAAAACCTTTCGGTTACTTGTTGGTGGATTTAAATGCCGACACCCCAGATGACTATCGCTTGTGAACAGGTCTTTTCACCCCAGATGTACCCACGGCTTATGTATTTTAAAAATCTAAAAGTCAGTGATCTCGCAACTACAGACTCAGTCGAAAAAACACGTTCGGGGGGTCGTCATGTCTTCACGCGTTTGGAGAAACCTGACTCTCTAACATTTTCTGGTAAAAGCCACCCCCAAGCAGCGGAAAGCTATTCTCTGCAGGGCTACAAATGATCTTGTACAGGCCATAGCTGAAATCGCCTTGAATACCTTGAAAGGGAACATACCGTTATCTGCTAAGCAGTTTGGGACCCTGAAGAGAAAGCGTAAGCTTATAAAGACTTTGAGTCGAAAGGGTCTTTCTCTTAAAAGAAAGAGACTCTTGGTGAACCAGTCCGGCGGTTTTATCGGGACCCTGTTGAGTATTGCAGTACCATTGATTCAGGGGGTTCTACAACGTCAATAATGGAGCATGCTGAAAAAATGTACCTGGTACCTCAGAAACAGCTCGATCGACTACGAGAGCGGTCTGGGTTCGAAAGCGATGTAAGAAAAATAACGACCCATCGGTTGGATGATGAAATGTGAGACATTCTTCAGAACTCGCATCTGGCCGAATATGAAAAAGTGAAATTGTACAGTCAGGTGTTACAACGGTATTTGACATTAGTACGCCAGGAGACTTCTGAAAAGGGGACTTTAACTGTTGTACTACCGGAAAATGCACCCGCCGAGCTATCACGCACGTTAGCACAACCACCGACATCGAGCGACGCTGACTTTGGGTATATTTTGGACAGCGTGTCTCAGCGGTTCCGGAGAAATGCCGAGATATTGTTAAAGACCATGGCCCGCAATGAACCATTAATAGCCTGGAATGAAAAGGGGGAATTTGTGTACAAGGGGGCACACCCGTTGAGGGCTCTCACATGATTGATCTTGTCAGGGCTCTCACGCAGCACCAAGCAGTTGCGGTCAGTAGGAAGCCAAAAGGTTGGGATGTGTTCATGGAGGCTATGGCAGAAATCAACGTGCCGGGCACTTTGCTAGCCAACGCTGGTAACCGAGAGCTACTTGAAAAACTCAAGGCTACCCCGCTGGAGTGTGCAGCGTCGGTCAAAACTTTAAAACAACCGGTAGAGTTGCCGACGGTCGACCCGGTCTCTAAGATAACCGCTGAAAGGAGACGATCATTAATACCTAGACCCACATGGTTGTCTTTGTAACATTTTTTCTCTGGGTATGTGTGTTTGTGATAAATGACTTGAAATGTATATTAAAAAGCGTGAGCAATATAGTTAAAAATGTTTGTAAGAAAATGGCTTGGATGTAACATGTATTAAAAAAAGCTTGAGCACTATAACAGCGAATGTATAATAAAAATATTGTATTGATTTTAATTCATGTTTTGTGTTCTTTTTAAATAATAACCACACAGACGTCGAAATGGTTCGATTTCATTTTTATTTTAGACGGTCGATTAACATTTATGACATGTTTTAAATTGTCGTAAACACCCGCATAATTGAACATTCGTATTTTCAAATGGCTTAAACGGGTATCGGGGTCTCCGTCTCACACGGCGTCGGTTTTTCAGAAACATTTCCACCATGCGGTCATTCTGGATTGCATTCGTAGAATAAAGTTCTAAAATGTTTCTAAAAGATAAACCTTTACATCTATGGTATAGAAAAAAGACGCAATGTAGATCGCTGGTCACCGCAAAAGAATCTTGCAATTGTCTGTTGTTGTAAAATATGGAATTAGCATTTCTGTTTAAGAAATCAATAATGTTCTTGGGAAAGAAAAAAGGCTTCGGGTGAAAATCCGTAGGAATCGAAAAATTCTGCGCCCTCGTCGTCAGGTAAGTAAATAGCAAGCCAGTGTTCACCGGGGCGGCCGTGTGGGTGAGTATTAACTATTAAACTCAGAGGGCGCCACGCCATTCTCTCGTGCGGTAGGGCATCACTGGGGAACACGCCTAGAAAACTGTCTCGGGTGTAGCGGTCTCGGGTTAGTATGTCTTCCAGCTGTTTGGTGTTCATCTTTATGTTCAGGTTGTGTGGCCTCCCGTGCTTTTTAGCTGAAGTCGTAAATGACTTGACGTCTCATATCGAGCTCTATCACGTTGTCGAACAGCGCATACACAACCATGTTAACTGTAATGGGTAGCGGTAGCGCGAAGCATATTTCAGTTCTCAGATTACCCATTTTGATAAGTGAATAATGCCCTGTGCACTCGTCGTCGGGGCTGAGGTTGAAAGCGAACAATGTGTAACCACGCGCGTACTCCTCGCGGTCCACCAGAAGTGGTTTGTCTTTCAGATGCTTCCCGGATGTTTCCACCAGATTAAAATATTCACGGACGCAATGTCCATTCTGGAAGTCTGGTTGAAGTGGTTTAGTGGGGATTTGTTCACCGTCCGCGTAGAGAGCCAGAAAGTTAACATTGTAGTGTTTAAAATTGAAGGGGTTTTGTGTAAAACTGCCGCTGAATGCTGCGTTGTCCACAAACCCCAAAATGACCACTTTGGGTAACTGTCTGAGAAAGAGGTTTTCTTGGTAACACACACGGCTCCCTGCAGGCAGACTGAAGACTTTCATCTGTACGTGGTCTATGGGGTATTTAGCGTTGGCCGTCAGGAGTGCTTCGGCATGTCCCAGTCTGACCCCTGGTGACACTCTGACTGTTTTCACAAACAAAGATGCAGAGAGTACGCTCAGTTTGTGTTCTCCGACATTGTTCATTAAGCAGAAAGCATCTCTGTTGCACGTGAGTTTTATTTTCAGGTCTACGCCATTCAGTAGTAGTTTGTCCTGAAAAAACAGGTCTGTGTGAATGTGACCCAGGAGCTCCAGTTTTCGGCTTTGCGTCGTGTATGATGCTCTTTTTCGGAACCCCTGATTGGGACCATCCAAAATTGTGGACTCGTGTTCCCCGGCTGTGTCTTTGTAAAAGAGCCCTGTTGAATACTGCGTCTTCAGCGTCTCTTCACTGTAGTTCAGGACAGACTCTATAAAGGCTCTGTAAGGATAGCAGTTGTTGCTCTGGCTGATCAATCGGTCTCCTACGGTGATGTCAACCTGGCTGAAGATGGCTGCGATGGGGTAATTCACCAGACTCACACGGGCTGCCGCATCAATGTCCCAACCATCTGCTTCCGTTATTTTACAGGTCAAATAGAGCAGGGTGTTGTTTAAATCTAAATAATCTTCTCCGTTGCCTGTGACGTAGAACTCCAGAGGTGCGTTTTCCGTTAGGGCCGTGAGGGGTGGAACTTCTATGTAAAAGCTTTTCTTGATGCTTGTTTGGGTAGGCGCTAATTGAAATATGTCCAGCTCCGACTTGGCGCATTCTGCCGACCCGCCGTGAACAAAAGCCATATTTAAAATATGTCTCGTTTCGTGTCTCGTTGATTGCGGTGTGTCATGCCCTTCTTGGTCGACCTGAAGCTTTAATGAGTTGACTGTCTGCGCTTAGCCGTTCTTTTATCAGGTTTCGCAGGCCCCCGACGGTGAGATGATGACGTGTGTCTTTTGCTCTTGACACCCCTGCGGATGTATGCTAGACCCGAACCTTCCTGCTGATGTGCAGCCACCTTAGACATGACAGCGTTTGTAACGTTGCCGACCACGTCTTTGGCGATGTTTTTAGCCGCTGATGCCATGTGCGGCTTAGCTATTTCAAACCCGCATTTCAGAAAAGACACAGCTTTTCTAAATAGTGCTCTGAAAATACCCTCGATACCAGCGCCGTACTGAACCAGTAGCCCTGGAAATCCTGGTAATCCATAACCAGCCTGTTGTTTGTAGTAGTGCGTATACAAAGAAGGATCCCCGTAGCTCTTGATGACCGTCATCCTTTTAGATTTTTGTCGCTTTCACAGGTCTGAAATGCAGCTTGACGATGACCTTTCCAAATGCAAATGACACGTGTTTGTTTTGATCCGTCTTTATTTCAATAGTGATGTTGTTAAAATGGTCGATGCTCACCGGCACGTAATGGGGTTTGTCGTACAATACTGTGACGAAATCACCATCCATGCCTCTGAAGGGCACACAACGCAAAAGTGGTGCATAGACGTCGCCTATTAACTGGTGTTCTATGATATCGGTGTATATACAGATGCAGCCATTCAAAATGCGCGGGCGATACCGCATTATTTTGCGGTACGCTGTACGCAGTCTACCGCAAGCTACCGGTAAATACCGCGAGTTACCGTAAATTCTCCTATAATACGACAAGCAAAATAATAGTATCCGGAATTTCCGCAAGGTGGAGCTAATAAAGCTCAAACTCTCATGTTTGAGCTGTGGCCATCAAAGTCTTTAACGAAGATATTACTAATAGTATTAATAATGAATGACCTTGGACAAGCTGTAAGTGTAAACTCAAAGTATTGCCCTGGTCAACATTCTTTTTTTCATTGACCGTCTTTGTAAAAGTAACACCACAGCATTTCGCAATCACGCATTTGTTTCCAATCATGCAAAGTACAGTAATTTTTGAGAATCGATTCACCATGCCTTTCACATGCTCATAAAAGAGATTGATTTAGGAACATAAACATATTACCGTATGCAAACTGTACTGTATACAGTATGTATATGTATATTTAATGTCTTAACTGTGCCCGTTTAAGTATTGAATATTCATATCTAATTTTACCACTGAAGGGAAATCTTAGTAGCTGAGCATAAAAAGAATAGGAGCATACTGCAACGCGTGTGAAGGCCATAAACGATATTAATTTTGGAACATAAACATACAGTATATGGCTGGTCTCGGTACTTTAAAGAAAACATACACGAAACATGGTTTCATTATGACCAGAATCGGTCTTGAGATATTTTTAACTTGATTTACAGTATTTGAGAGGTATGTCTTAACACCGATACTACAGTGCGTAAATACTGCTCACGTATATGTTTCTAAGTTTATATTATGCATTTCATACGGTCAAATTACTTTTGAGCAACTAATAAGAAGCGCGAAACGGTATGCGTTTTAGTTTCGTTTTGTGCTGGGACTCTGCTTTTAACAATGTCGCCGTGGATTGATTAGAGATATCAAGTACATACAAGTCATTTTTTAAATGTTGTAGTTCGTCTTGTAAACATGTTACAAGTACATCATCTATCAACAATTACACAGGTTCTGTTTCCATATTGCGGATTTTGGTTACGTAATATTATTTTCTAGATTTCACGTTGTGAATATATGATTTGGGCAAACAGAGCCGCAAAGAAGTACATTATGGGTTGTTGTTTTTTTTTTTTGCAGTTTTATCTAGAACAAGCGATGCTTAAACCTTTGTCTGATTCTTGTGAAACTATCCACACGACAGTTACAGTACCTAGGAGTTGACTTCAGTGATGTCACTGATGGGATGTTTTTAAAAATCCATCCTCCGTAAAACGTCTTCTCTAGTTGTCCTGCATATGTATTCGCTAATGAAGCTGTGTGTTCTGAGCCTGGATCTCTACATTTCTGTATGAACCAGCTTAGAGGGCTAAAGACAGCTTGTGTTTAAATTGAGTGTAAGGTAATTTATGCTTCTAAAGTCATGGTCAGCATTTATTATTGTACTGTGCTGTAAACTTGTTCTGTGCCTAGTCACATTATTTTATAGCGTTTTTATAGCGTTATCAAATCCGGTGGCGCTGTGTGTTAGTTTCCTGACTCCCATGTCACATGGTCTGTGATTGAAACCTGTGAAACCGGTTTAATTCGTCACAGCCAGCACTTCGGCAGAGAGGGGGTTGTACTCGTAAAGTAGAAGCAGGCGAGATTTCCAACGAAAGACACCTCCCCCCCCCCCCCCGTCTGGGGAGATCACCCGTTTTCCATGTAAATAGTTCCCTGGTTCCGCACCCCTTGGTGTTTCTCTCGCTCTCTCTCGGGTCACCTGATCATTAGCTCGAAAGATTTCAGTGCTTTGTGTATATTCTAATGGTAGTGGGGGCAGGGTGTGTGGGAACAGGTTTGGTTGAAATTGCATTGGAGATCTATGTTCTTCACACCTGAAACATTTTCTCTGAAAGCATTTTCTTCGCAGTTTAACCGATCTTGTTACAGCATGTTACAGTTTACTATTATTAACCATATTAATTTTAAGTGCTTAATGCCATTTTTTGACCAGGCAAGAATATTCTTAAGTCCATATCTTCGCAAGGGAATCAGTGCGAATTGCAATACTAATTAAATGACCGCAGGCACTTTCCACCCCCTCTGCCAGCAGGAACATTCCTATTCTTAGCTCAGCAGCTCATTACAAACCGGGTTTTTTTACACAGCGATACAGCTTTGTGTTGTGAATCTGTTTTTCTGTGTTTACAAAGAAAGTGGAATACAGTGATACTACCTGCTGTACAGATACATATGTTTAGATATTTAGACCCTTAAATTAATATCATTATTAATAATAATGATTATAATGATAATAATGGTAATCGGCCAGTGAAAGCTCTGTTGTCCTTCACATCAATCCCTGAAACATTTTACCGAACCCAGGATTTTACAGAGAGGGAGGAGGCGCGGAGCTCAGCAGTACAGAACGAACATTCTGCTGCCTGGAGCGCTTATGGCAGCAATCACGTCTGCATTTATAACTTAGTTTTTAAAATTAATCAAGCAATATGAAGCATCTCTTTTTACTTTTAAGTCCCTTAATTATCATTAAGCACAGCTTTCTCACCACTTAGACTACTTTTTGATACCATCCTTAGTCAAACCAGAAACGTGCTGTTCTGTCTAATGACATTACAAGTGGAAAGATTACAGATTTTAATCGTCTTTAATTTTGTTACGTTATACATTTTAGAAACGTTTCATCCATACAAACACCACAAAACTATTTTCGATTGTATTTCTGAATAGTATGTTACACTTAGTTCACTGTTTTAAATACATCTAATTAAGAAAGTTAGGTGTTAGCATAAACTATTAGCAATCAATAATATTAAATTTAGCACTGTAATAAGCTGTTGCACTTTCCCCCGCATCTTGAAAATATATTTTCATTGTTCAAATATACATTAAGTCTGACTATCATATAATAAGTTAAATACAAAACTAAAGAAAAAATAGGGTTAAATATAATTCAAAATATTTTGCTAACAATGTTAACTGTTTATGAATAATAAAATGTATTAACTAAGGAGTAGGATGGCACAGTTGTTAGTGTGTTTTTTGTTTTGTTTCTTTTTCATAAATACAACAGTAGTACCTGATGTCTTTCAAAATTAAATTATGCATGCAAACCTGTGAACTAGAAAGATAACTAAGATATCCATCCATTTAGAATGGTGGCGAAGTGGTTAGCATTGCTATCTTGCAGCACTGGGGTCCTAGGTTCAATTCCTGCCATCCTGTGTGTGTGGGGTTTACATGTTCTTTCTGGGTTACATGGTTTTTCTCCATATGTGTGATATGACTCCCTCTTGCACTCCAAAACATACTGGTAAGTTAATTGGTTTATGGGAAAACTGGTCCTGGTGTGTGTGTGTTTGTGTCTGTCTGTCCTGTGATGGACTGGCGCTATGTCCAGGGTGTATTCTGCCTTGTGTCCGTTGCTTACTGGGATAGGCTCCAAATCCTCTGTACTGGATAAAGAGATTAGAAATGGATGGAAGTAAAGGCACTGTGTGGATGGAACTATACACAGTGTTAGAAACTCACTATGAAATGGCAGCATCTCACTGAGAATAAAATATTTTATAGTGCTGGCTTAAGGAAACAGCCTTTCCACCTCTCTTGCACATCAGTATCCATACCTAGTTATTTAAACAAATTGCCTCTAATTATAAACATCTTAATATGCTGGCTCTGTGGATCCGCATCAGCTATGTTTGCCCATTCCTTCAATTCATGTGCATCCAACACACAGTTCAATGCAAGCAACTACACATAATCTAAAATACAATCCTTATTTCAGTATCTATGTAAACATATAGTCTGTTAACTTCATCATCTTCATCAAAAGTATGCCTAACCCCATTAGGAAGTGTTCTTGTTATAAGTGTATTCCTCAGTTTTCCCCAAATTATCTTCTTCTTGCCAACATCTCTAGTCTTTTATCCTGCAATAACTCAGCCAACACTTAAATCTCCAAAAGCTGCTTGTGTTAATTTCTTTAAATCACAAATATCATGTGTAAATACTGGCCATGTAATACTCTGCATTGTGGAATAATAGTTTATTTTAAAGGGAACTAGAGAAACTAAGAACTAGAGAAATCAAGAAAGGCTTTTTTTCTAGAATTAATAAATGCACATCCTGTTCACTGGGGAAATTAAATCCACACTGAGCAATCTTCAATATGTTCAGAATATGACAGCAAGAATCCTATCAGGGATGCATTACACCTGTTTTCAAGTCCTTGCACTGGTTACCTATCAGATTTCGAGTCAACTTCAAAATCCTTATCCTCCTTATATATACTGTCCTACAACTGTTATCATTGATCACCGAATTATTGTACTTGACATGACTTCATTCAGCCTTTCCTGAACGTCTATGACAGGCAGAGAGAGTGCTGTTTCTGGTGTGATCTTTTGCAGCTGACATTTCACTGTTTTAAACGAACAAGAAATTAGATTGCTCATAAATCAGTTATTCTATATAAACACAGTGTAATTGCCCTACGAAAATCCTCTTTTTCTTGTTCGTTTTAGAGACCTTGATCGAAACTGATTTTAGATGTCAGAAAGGATTTATTTTCTCTGTATTTCCTACATTGCTTTGTCGAGATTTTAACTTTATATCTAACTTTATATCTAGGCTCAGATTTCAACTATAAATCGTACAGTAATTAATAGCAGTAAATACTGATGTTTTGCGCCCTCTTACCACAAAAATATATGTTTTGTAGTTGGGATTAATTTTATTTCGTACGCGTAGCTACTCCGATTCGGACACCGAACAGTTAAAGATGGCGGCAAATCAGACACCCAGAGAAGGGGGGGGGGGGCGTCTTCTCGCCTCCATAACTAAAATGCCAAATAGGAGTGGCTTAAGCGACATACACAGTTGTGTAACTGACAGTTTGAGGTAGCCTATCGTGTAAATTTCGCTTTGTTGCTGATAGGTTAAGCTTTCGAAACTCTGCCCCAAAGACATGTGACTGATTTTTCGCCCTGTTTCGTTGGTTAAATGCAATGATCACAAGCACCACCATGGTAACTGGGATGTGTAGTTTTTAATTCCGTTTGAATTATAACTGTACGTACTGTCTTCATATTTGGCCAGGGCTTTAAAGAGAAGGCGCGCCAAAAGATTTCGGTGCCGTCGTCTCCGCTTTAAAGGTACCCCCGTGCTGGAAGAATTTGACCTCGGAACGTTTGCCCAGCGTAGTTATAGTGGACATAAAAACAAGAGTTCGCTGGCATTATATCCTAGAAGACACAGACCGGCGCCAGACCGGTAAATGCCTGATGAACTAGGGATTGGAAAGTTTTCAAGTGCTTGTACAATCGATGGAAATGTTCAAATAAATGTGCAAAAGAAATAAACAAAATAATCATTTATTTCTTTATCATATTGGCTAGCTAATGTCCTCTCTTTGCTAGTTAGTGGCTGTGTTTCTGCGTTGGGTAGCAACGGGTGACTGTTCTCAGGGGAAAGATGTAAACAGCTTAATTTTCATGTTAAATAATTTTTTAAAATTAAAATTCATTCTATACAGCAATCACATATTTGGGTACCGTTTCATAAAACTTTCATGCTTAAAATGTTTAGGGAGAAATGGAAGACTGGTGTGTATTTTTTCTTTAAACTACCAAGACCAGCCATACACAGTACAGTTTATGTACATACAGTAATGTTTATGTTCCTAAATTAATATCGTTTATGACCTTCAGATGCGTTATGCTCCTCTTCTTTTTATGCTCAGCTACTAAAATTTCCCTTTAGTGGTAAAATTCCATATAAATATTCAAAACTAAGTGGATTAAAATGTGCACAGTAAAGACATTAAATGATTAAATCTTTTCACTACCAACCAATGCACCACGAGTGCCCCTGTCGGTCATTTTGGCCAGCCAGTCACTTACCGCGGTGCCCTCCGGTGCCCTGCGGGTAGGTTACTGTACCGCGGGTTTTTACCACTCATTTTGAATGGCTGCATCTGTATACATGGTGTTAAATCCGCCAGTCATATCGACGGGGTGCGGTGATTTTACACCCCCGACACCCGATTTGAAACCCAACATCCTTGCCAGGCGGTTATGCACCTGTATAACAAACCGTTTATCACTAACAATCCTTACCGGCCGGCTAATGGGGTTGTATTTAAGACTTACAGCCGTTAACTTGGATATTTCCGCAGCCCGTTTCATTTCATGCAAGAGCTGCTCGATGTTGCTGTAGTACCCTCTCGGTAAGGTACGTGTCCATATAGTCTTGAGCTCATCGCTGACGAACAGAAAAACTTCGTCTTCATCAAAAGTGTTTAGTGTATGCGGATAGTGCAGCTCGACCAGGCCCACTTCCCAGCTCCCGTCCAGGTCAATCGCCTTTGCCAGATGCTCTGTGAAGCACACGTTGGTGTTCTTTGGAAACATCTTTGAGGATGAATTACTGGCCAGCGTCACATAGAAACCATTGAGGTTCATTTTTCACCACCTCTGTATGTCCCGGACCTCGGAAGCCTTTACCCAACTATTGAATTTATCGCTCCAGCCGCGCCACTTTACCAAAAGCTGTTTGTTTCTGCCACGACCCCTGGCTGCTAAAATCGTTTGGATGCAATAGACGTTCTCAACATAGGGGTTTATCTTCTGTAGCTCTTCTGCATAGAAGGAGCCCTTAATGTCGTCGCCTGCGTAGTCCTGCAGTTTGTAATAGGGTCTCAGAGCCGAGGCCCACTCTTTGACAATGAAAATTTCATCTGTGAAGGTCTGTTCATATCCCTTCTCAAACACTCCCTTTATTTTGGACACCCGTACGCGATCACCCACATTAAATGAAAACTTTGACGGTTTTCTCTTAAAGTGTTCGTCATAGACCGTTCTCCACACCTCAAGGGAGTTGTCGGACGTAACAGAAGCCGGGGTTCGTTTAATAGTCGTGTGGTAACTATGGTTATAAGCGTAAATAAGATCTGAAAGGACATCGATATATCGAAAGGTGTTTTTGTGTGTCAGGTACCTCCACATTTTTGTTTTAATAGTTCTGTTAAACCTCTCGACCATGCTAGCTTTCAAATCGCTGGCCATAACGAAATGTTCAATATTCTCATGTTTGAGAAAATTTTGGAAGGTCCTGTTAAGAAATTCTTTACCCTCATCTGTTTGTAGCTTTTTAGGAGCACGCCCCTCTTGCAGTATATTTCGGAAGGCGCCTGTCACGGCCCCTCCAGTCTTGGTTTTCAGTGGCACGGCCCAAGCGTATTTAGACAGCATGTCTATACACGTTAAGATGTAACAGAAACCGTCGTTGAACTCGTGGTGTTCTCTCATGTCCACCAAGTCAGCCTGCCACTGCCAATCCATTTCGGACACCAACGTCCTGTTTCTCTCAAAACGTACGCGTGCCGGCTTGTGCAGCGTATAAGCAGCCTGGCCAGACAACCACTCGGCCACCAGGCCGCGGCTGGTGCCGCTCACACCCTGGGATCTCGCGGCCCTCACCAGACTCCCTGTGCCGCTGTAACTACCCGATTCCCTAGGGTTATAGTAGAGCGCACTCAGCCCCGCTGCAGACATGGTCCCCTTCCAAACCAATACACACTTTCACACACCTAAAGCGAGGGATGCACTGCCTTGGGGCTTTGGGAACCTGAGGCTCCGGACCGACCAGCCGGGGGGGGTAGGCGGGAGTTCCGACCCTTAACGACACACCATTGGCTCCTGAGGGGGCGGGACATGCACACATAACAACACAAGTTTGACGAAAGGTGTCGCTTTATACTACTAGCACATAAAAACTTTTCCAAACTAACCATAGTAAGTAACCAAATTAAAGACTTTGATGCTTAAAATGTTTATGAAGAAAGTGAAATACTGGTGTGTATATTTTATTTAAACTACCCATACCAACCATATACAGCTTACATACTGTTTATATTCTTAAACTAATATCATGTATGACGTTCAAAGATGTTATGCTCCTGTTATTTTTGTCCTCAGCTACCAAAATTTCCCTTTAGTTGTAAAATTCCATATAACTGCTGCCGTAGCTGCCGCCCTTACCATTAAGTACGAGAGAGACGAGTCCCCGCGAGTCCCCTCGCGAATATTACGAGAGACTTAGACAAACTTATTTTGCAGGGTGAAATCATGAGGGTTGCGAAGTGAATACAAATTTCAAGGGTTTATTTATTGCCAATCTCCACCTGTCAGTCAGAAAGATGATCTTAAAGCATACAGATGCACAGACCATGAAAATGACTAATATTAGGAGATTGGCGCAGAAAGCCTGGGAGTATGATGTCCAAAGTTGCTCAGAGCAAAAAGCTGTTAATGCGACTGTGCTTGCCGTCAGAGCCAGCAAGGTTAATTCCCCCCTGCTCGAAAGAGCACAAGCTCCTGAGCCAGCTAAGCCCTGGCACAAAGCAGACACACAGGACCGCACCCAGTGTCCTAAATGCCGTGAGAACACCGGGGGAGGGAAAGGGCTAGAGAAAGCTTGTGAAAAGGCTGAGCAAAAGGACTCAATAGCCGCCCGCCTGGCCAGGCTTGAACAGGCTTTATTAGGACAGGGACAACCGCTCCCCAAGGCTGCCGGAAGCGTGAATGAGCTAGAATCCACCTCAGAAGAGCGGGCCATGCCCCTCTCCACTGGAGGAGGTGGAGACCTGCCCTGTCCCCCTCCCTCAGCCTATCTGATTGAGCGGAAGGGTTCCTGCCTGGATGAGGTCAGCCACTCCCAAGCAAGTTCTGACTCCAGCCCTGAAGTCACAAAGCAGGCAGTAGAACACAGAGGGAAAGCAAGAAGCTTTTACCTCAAGGTTGGCATTGGAGATGTCTTACATAGTGAGACACTGATTGACACTGAGGTTGAAAAGTGTTTGATGTCATACAGCAAGCTCAAACAGGTTGAAAAAGAAAAGGGCACGCGACTCAGAGTGGAACCTTTGGTGGATCACCAGAAAGGGAAAGTGTGGAAACAGGTCAAGTCCCCTAAGCCTTCTGTACTGAAGGAAAGGGGGACCAAGAGGCATACTGTGCTCACACAGTGCCCACCGAACACAGAAGCCCATGCGGAGATTCCTTCTGTTCCCTCTGGACAAGAAATAAAAATATTTTCTTGTTCCCCGGATATACAGGAAAGTCGTGTCCCAGCCAAGATCCCAACAGCCTCCCTGCCACAGGAGCGGTGCTCTGAGCAGCCGCCTGATCCACCAGGTAAAGCACACCCCTTTTACACCCCTAAAGAGGAGCGGATCTCCCCACCTGGTGATAGAAAGGAGCTTTCCCTGTGCAACATGGCACGCAAGAGGGGTCAGGACCACCACCCCGAAGTGGTGGAAGGGATCCAGATTGCAGGAGAGCAGGTTGGTTATGTAGCACTCACCATTAGCCCTGAGAGGTCCTCTATTAGTGAGGATCTGCTTGAGCAGCTGCCACAGGGCCACAGGGCCATTAACATTCACAGGTTAGACAGAGAGCCCAGCTGGATGCTGGGACTACTGCGCTGTGGACACACCTGATCCCAGATGCCGATTCCCTCTGCTGTGACCCAGGGAACCTGCAGTCAGGTAAAATTATTTTTCAGAACTACCAGGTAGTGAGTGAGATTAACCTGATTGTTCCTGCCTCGACGGCAGGGTTTCCAACACACCCAGTCCCCAGGAAGGGACAGAGAATGAAAGCCGAGCAGGTTTTCTTCCAGCCACCAGCTCAGTTTGTCAGTCTGAGTCTGACCAACAGTGGGACACCCAGACTGGAGCTGGATGGTCAAACCACCCACCTGTTAGTGCAGAACATGGCAAAGGGGGGTGTCAGAGTCCCCGCCTGCACTGACATGGGCCTGGCGAGTGATAGCGCGTTCAAGGACTGTGAACTAGCTATCCCAGTGCTGGAGCAGCTCCCTGAACCCCTAGCGAGGGAAGGGGGGAGCGAGCAGGTGTCCTACACCCACGCCCAGCGAACGATTATAAACATGCCGATAGAGGGATTCCTCAATCAGGAGGTGTGCAGGGTGGACCTGAACAGTGAGAATGGGGTAACAATCCCAGATCACTCATGGGCTTCAGATGACCACTCAGCCGAGGGTCAGGCATGCTCCACCGCTGCACCACCCCCCGCAAGGTTCCTAGAGCACAGGCATGAACAAATCGAAAAAGCAGATGCCCTGGAAACGGAAGAGCAGCATCAGCAGCTGCGTCAGATCTCCCCTGATTTCCAGGATGGTGGTGCCCAAGATGCTACATGGCATACTGAGAAAGACACCATGTACATGCTGCGCCAGCTTAGAAAGGTGACAGTCACTCAGAGGGAGATGACTGGGATCAGCCACCCTAAAAGACTTTTGGGAGGACTGATTGCTGCTGCCACTGTTGTGCATTTGCTATTTTTGGTAGGTTTGTTTGTTACTGACACTCTCACCCTGACTGCCCCAAGAAGGCAGGTGTCAGAGATGCCCGAGGGTAGTGACAGACTGTATCAACAGCAGCAAAAGCTGGAAAGCCTAGGTAAACGCTTACAGGCAACTTTCTATGCAACAGGGTTAAATCTTATTCTCCAACCAGTGGACATGATTGTCGGTGTTATGCAGTGGGTTTATGCTTGTGTGCAACAGGCCAGAATGTTGACGCAAGACCTGTTAAGGGAGCTTAGTGCCACTGTAGCAAGTCTAGCCATGGCACAAATCCCAACCCACTTGATTCCATTCTTCTCAGTAGAGGAGCATGTGACGTTAACCACCCCATCGCTCGTAGCTCATACAGAAGGCAATCCAAGATTGAATTCGGTTCCAAATCTTGAGATGGTTATGGCTACCAAAGCTATCCATTGGCTGTGTCTAAATGATCCACCAGTGAAGGGTGTAAAGCTACCAACGAGCAGAGGGAGGTTAATGAACCCCATGGAGAGCAGGTGGGAAGTAAATGGATGGTCAGCACAGCACATTTAACTGTCACTATGACTTACAGTATGACAGGCATGATACAGCTACTACAATGCTGCTGCCTAATCAAACAGTTTTCCTGCAAGTTCCCGAGGAGGCCATAGTACAACTTGGACTTAACACTGTACGGTCTGGAACCAGACAATATAAGACCAAACCTGAGGCTGTGGATGCCTTTAGGTGCCACACTATTGAATTGGATAAAAATCCAAGAAAAAGTAAGCCCTGAAGAGGTACAGGTAGTTGAGTTTGCTTTTAATGGAACAAACCTCCAAACCACCCTAGCAGGTGCCCAACACAGATGTTGTGGTTCATCAGGGGGGCTGGGAACAGGAACCGGTGTTATTCTAACACTGCTGCTGGGTAGCTGGATCATGACTGGCAGGGTACTCTGGATGCTGTACTCTCACATCTAGATGTACTCCGAGTAGCATGAATGAATCAAAGGTAGCAAGTCAAAGAAAGGAAGTGACTTCTTCCCAAATATCTGCCTACTACAGAGGTATCAGATACCAACAGTGAACTTCCTGATGTGTGTATTCCTAGACTGAGATGATGTCTCCTACCTTGTTTATATATACTCCAGATGTTATTCATCACGTTTGTTTCCAATGCTGGTTCTTGTATGAATTCTCGAGGAGTAATGTGGACATTTAAGGTTTATGTTCTAATGACAAGAGACATCACTTAACCCTGTTTTGGTTTGAAGACAACAACGTCTCAGGACCTCGTGACCTTCAAAAAGGGGGGACATGTTGCAGCGAGGCTTATTAAAATACAGGAATTACGTTTTCTGCTCCCTTGCCAGTCCCTCTCTCTTTCAGTGGTGCTTGATACAGAGAGGCCATTCCATTTGGTTCACAATTAAGGTGTTTTTCTAGCTGATAGAGTGTCCTGGAACAGCTTCCCAGTGCTAAGATTCTCCAGCAACCTTAACAAATGGTTATCTGGTGCCTCAATGTCTGGGAGATTCCAAGGGGGTCTGATTCAAAGTTTGTTTACAACTTTGAGGTCAGAGGGCATGGTTACTCATCATCAGCCAATCAGGAACTGGTAGAGCAGCTTAACCCCTCATGGGTCTCTGATGCCCATGAAACTTTCAACCAACAGGCAACACAGAGAGCCTGTAGCACAATTCCGAAGGGTAGAACAGTTCCCAAGGGAACACAGTTCCCAAGTGCAGGACATTCTCGCAACGCGCCTGCTCAGGCCTCATCCTGAACATCCTCAGACTCAGCCTGGACCACCACGTAACAGCCAGTGTGTCCGAGTGCCAGAACTTTCCTTTGTCCTAAGAATCAAGAATGGAGGTAGCCAGCGCATAACCAAAGGACCCACCCGAGGTTAGCATCAGCAGCAAGCCTCGTGAACAGGATGGAACTGTGGACAGCTGAAACAGTATTCAGGACTAGCGTTTCATCAGGAACGAACCGGTCTTCTTCCTGACCTGCTGGGACCCGCAGTCACTTTTCTCCTGTGCACAAACCTTGCTAGTTTCAGCCAACACTAACTAACTGGTCTTCAGAGCGCATCATCAGCAGGAATCTCTCCCACTTCTCTCCAGCTGCAACAGCACTGCCTGGCACCGAGCCAGAGAGCGCCGATTGGACAGCAACAAGCCTGCAACTGTTCTTTGTGTCTGCAGGAGATCTGAAACCCCACAGATTGGAAGGGTATTCAACTTTCTGCATTACCACTCGAGAATTCAATTGTTACCTCAACCTGAGTTGATATCAATGTAATTCCTATGAGTGATGTACTTGCTTTTGAGTATCTAGTGTAGAAGTTGTAATCCAAGTTCATTTACGAAACGGTCTAAATGAATGATATACTGAACGTGTGTCCCTCTTGGTATTTGTAACTCTTCGTGACTGAATATATACCTTTTGTATTCTGCTAACCCTCACAATAAGATCTGTTATGTTTATATGCACATTTTATGGATTAATAAATGTATTCTCTTGTATTAGTACCCGCGTGTGTGCGTTGTTTGAGCTATCCCTCAAGGTTGGATTCTAATACCATTAGAAGAATCATTTTGTGGCTTACTGCCACAATTAATAATTGTCCCAGTTAAGCACAACCCCTACATTTACTGGTGCCTCGTGAGAGGATACTACACTGGGAAAGTGATCATACATTGGTGGCTCACTGGTAAGATTCTGCGCCATCATGCAAAAGGATCCTGGTTTGATTCCTGCTCTTTCCCGAGTTATACTTTTAAACAATTTGTTCATAATAAACACTAACAATAAAATATTTGTAATATTATATGAATTTGTAATATTCATTTCTGAATATTAAGTAATGATGAACCTTCACACTAACAATCTCGAGGTTCCTCGGAAACAGCATGAGAATTGAAAGGTGTCTTTACAAGAAAGATGCCTTTACATCTTCTTTACACAATTGCAATTGAGTTTTTTTACTTGTGTACATTTAGTTTTAAATACAAAAAATATTGCCACTATGTATATTTTTAAAAGATAACATTTACAATCAAATTTTTTATACATTTTTGCTGCCCATTTTTTTCTTCCTAGTAGTTGACATAATTATATCAGTTATGTATTGTATTATCACATTAGTGGTTTTAATCATGAAACGTATTAAAAATAATTGGTAGAAAAACACAAAAACAACAGAATTGCAATCGTGGGGCGTAGCACCTATTTCTGCTTAACTTTTCTGATGTAGCACTGAATGGTCTGTTCTGTGCTGTTGAAGAACTCCAACTCAATTCTTAAAGTTCTAGCTGTGTGGAGTTAATATGTTCTATCTTGCTTGCTTGGGTGGAATGTTTGAATGAGCACTTCTAGCTTTTGTCCATTCTTCCTGTGCAGTACATAAGTTTATGATTAGACTTACTTATATATGAAAACAAACTGTCTTTTCCACACTGGGTGGGTATGAATTCATCTATACAGAAAAAGTGTCAATTTAATTTTAACATAGTTAGCTGCTTCTATATGTTAGTGTAATCCCTACTCTGGTATGTCACCAACAGATTATTTCCACAGCACATAAAGAAACCCACACAAACTATATTGCCAAACCAGATTTTTTTAAAGTTTTTTTTATTTTTTCCATAGAGAATTTAAACTGTTATTGATGATGGTGCAGTAGTTTTAACATAATATCTCAATATCAGAATGTATGTGTTCTTTCTTTTTCCACATACTGCAGCATGATTTACAGAAGCACTGTAAACCAAACCAACCAGAGAAGCAGCCCCAAAGCATGATGCTGCCACCACCATGCTTCACAACAGGTATGGTGTTCTTTGGATGATGAGCTGTGTTGTCTTTGTGCCAAACATATTTTTTTAGAGTTAAGGCCAAAAAGTTAAACCTTTGTCTCATCAGACCATAAGACATTTTCCCACATGGTTTGGGGTGATTGAATATATTTGTTTTGCAAAATTTAGATAGGCTTGGATGTTCTTTTTTGTTAGAAATGGCTTCCATCTTGCCACCCTACCCCATTGCCTAGATATGTGCAGAATACGGGAGATTGTTGTCACGTGCAAGATGTGACCAGTACCTGCCAGAAATTCCTGCAGCTCCTTTAATGTTGCTGTAGGCCTCTTGATAGCCTCCCTGATAAGTTTTCTCCTTGTCCTGTCATCAACTTTGGAGGGTTGTCCTGATCTTGGCAATCTCCCTGTGGTGCCACATTTTCTCCACTTATTGTTGATAGTCTTCACAGTGCTCCATTTTACATTCAATGCTTTTGATGTTCTTTTATATCCCTCTCCTGATTGGTACCTTTCATCAATAAGATCTCGTAGATGTTTTGTCAGTTCCTTGCAGACCATGGTTATCCCAGTAGGATACAACCACGAAAGTTTCAAGGAAATCCTACAGGAACAGCTGATTTTTATTTGGGGTTAATTAGAATCATTTTCATTGATGGCAGGTGTATGCTACTTACCTTAGGACATGATTTTGAATGTGATTGCTTGACTCTGAACACAGCTACAGCCCCCATTATAAAAGGGTGTGCACACTTATGCAACCAGGGTGTTGTAGGTTTTTTAATTTCAATTATTTTTCCTAATAATTATCTACTGTATTTGTTTTTCTCTTGAATTGTGTTGGTTGGAAGGTCACATAAATGTGGAAAAATGTCTGATATGATTTATCGTGATTTCTGGCTTTACATCACAAAAACCTGCAATTTCAATAACGGTGTGTAGACTTTTCATATCCATTGTATATGGATCAGGGATCTTTTTGAAATTGGGGTTGATATACAGTCTTCACTTAACCTCCCCCACAGGTTTAGTGTACAGTGAGGAGCACATTTAAATAAGCAGACTTACATTCTAAATTATAATCTTTTACTGTAGCTAACACAAGTTCAATAAGGAGGAGTTAATTTTTAGAACTTAAAAAGCTCTATGGTGTAAATAAAGCATCTATCTTCATAGATAAATAATATTTTAATTCATACTGATTTTTTTGGTAATAAACTACATTTTGATAAGAAAGCTATAGTTGAAGTACTGTATGAAGTACTTGAATGAAGAATTTCTGGTGTTACTGTATGTTTTATGTAGTTGGTGCCATAGAACATCAAGCTATCCTGCACACTGTCAATGTGGAGCAGGAGAAGACTAGTTCACCAGCTGTCAAAACAACCTTAAACTGCCCAGTTATGTCTCTCCTCATCTCCTTTGAAAACTAATGACAGTTTGAAAGTTTTGTTCATCTTTTAATGACACTTGCATTTCATAATCTTATTCTTCCTACTTTTGTACTAGAAGTGTACCAAAATTGTGACAGTGTAACAACTATTTTTAACTTGGTACAGGTACAGTATGTTCATTTTTTTATCTGTTTTCTTTTATGTCACAATCAACAGCAGGGTAAACTGTTTTATAAGATTCATTTTTCAAACTAATAACATTTAAAGTAGTTTAATTTTTTAAACATGTTGTCCAATAGACAACTGATACAGTGTGAAGTTTTCATGTTTCAACATAGTGTCTCTTTTCTTTTCAGCCTTTAAGGAATTAACCTTCACTTGTTCCTAGCATTCGTTAAAACAAAGTAGGCAGGTCACAAGATAAACTCCTCTATAACTCTTCATCTTACAGAAAAATTCCCCCAGTGCTAAAATATCCTCTGTACCCTTGTGTCTAATTTATAGGGAATAACTCTGTAACATAAGGGAACCATGCATCAGTCATTGGTTATGGTTATACATATGATGTCTGGTGGAGTTTTTGCATTCACGTTTCTGTAATCTGTACAGAACCGTACTGTCCCATCAAGTTTTGGTACCAATAAAGAAGGGGAACTTCACAGACTATTGCTTGTTTGAACTAAACTGTGCTCCAGCAAATAATCTACATCCTTCTGCAATACCTCTAGTTTAGCACTATTTATGAAATTAGAACATTGTTTAATTGGGGTGACATTACTCACATCTACAGCATATCATTGTATGACACTCATTTGAATATCTGATAATAAAACAGAGTACCTTTCATTAAGTTAATTATGTCTTTTATTTCTGTTTCAGCTAAGATGAGATGAATAGAAAGTCAAATTAGTCAGGATCCTGGAGTATAATAAGCAAGCTCATTGGTCTAAAACATTTCACATAACAAGACCCTCTGCATCTAGACAGATCCTTCTTCCCTCCTTTGTTTAAATTAACAACTTCTGTGAAGAATTCCTTATTCACAAAACCATCACTTATAATAATTTATCCAGATACACACACTCATACCAAAGCCAAATTTCCCAGTATGTCTTTGGGCCATACAGTTATGTACATATAATGTACAGTATATTGTGCAGTAACCAACTGCAGTATGATATAATCGGTACATAAATATATGGTATACACAGTAAATGCAGTACGGTACTGTAAAGTCATTAAAGTAAAAATTGTTTCCTGATTACTTGTTACTGAAATTTGAATTAAAACTAAATATTTAAATAGTATTTTGATGAGGATGCAAACCTGAAAGAAGTACATCACATTTACCACAAGCTTTAATAATAATCTATTTTTTATATATCCAACTGAATTATTTTATGTAAAATAGCCCTAATTTATTTAATTTATAAAATAAATAAATTTAATTTAATGTAATATTTAACATATAGTAATGTACAGTAACTTAAATTTAATAAAAGTCTAAACATTATACAACTTAAAAAGATTGCCCCAAGGGGCTTAGCATTGACTAGGATTAAACACCGGGCTTTTTCTAACATCAACCCAAGTGCTTCCACACGCCACATTAAGCATTTCTTTATGGAATATTAATATGGAATTTTGCAACTAAACTGAACTTTTGGTAGCTAAAATTGGAAGTAACTGAAGTATAATAACGTCTCTGAACATCATTAACAATATTAGTTTAAGAATAATAAAAAATGAAAATAAAATATAGCAGGAACATATATAGCTGAAGTAAAAAAATAAGGTACACAATATATTCTACCTTCTTCATAACATTTTCTGTTTTTTTTAACTTTCAGTTGCTGTGGTTATTGTGGGAAAGTGGTGACATGTTCCTTTAAATATATTGGTGACTCAATGGTAGGATTCTGCACTATGCACAAAAGGGTCCGGGTTTTATTCCAGCTCTGAAAATAAAGCTGCAAATAAAAATTTATCTCACTAAACAAGCATTTTGTCTCTTCACAGCGATCTGTTTCCAAGACCAGGCTTTCTAACCACCTCATATTCCTGTCACGAATGGTGTGAAGGACCCTATGTGGGTCGGGTAGTGAACAAATCCAATAGGGCAAGACGAAGTCGGAGTCGGGTAGGAAGGCAATGTCATTATCCAGGAGGCTTGAAGAGAGTGCTAACAAATCCAAAAGGGCAAGGCGAAGTCGGAATCAAGAAGACAGGCAGTGTCGTGTCCAGGAAGCTTGAAGAAAGGTTTCGCAAAAAGGGTTTTGAGGGTGAAGAGCTCAGAGAAACATTTGACTGTTTAATACCAAGCAGTGAAGTGAGGGTTGAGGAGTTTTAAATAGATGATGCGGTGAGAAGTGAGAGACATGATGATTAGATTGTGCGCTGTTGTTTTCGGGAATTGGATCGGGCTGGTGTCTAATTGACTGAGGTCGTGGGAATGCGCCAGTGTTTATCAGAATTATGTGACTGATTATGTGAGAGCATGACAATTGCTTTACAGATGTCATTGTTATAATATCATTCCTCATGGATCCACTCTGGACAATTACAAAACACTCAGATGACATACAGATGCAGCCATTCAAAACGCGTGGGGTATTTCGCATGAAAGCGCAGTATCACACGGTGTATCGCGTCATTTGACGTCATGCCGGAAAGTATCTGGAATCACCTTGTAAAACCGCCAGGGGGAGCCAATAAAGCTTAACCTCTCATGTACATCATTTGAGCTTTTAAATTTAAACTGTGTATTACAGCATGTTAATCATCAGTCATTAAAAAGTTGGTATATTTTATGAAAGCAAGATTGCTGACTTGGGCAAAAGTACACAACCTACCTTTATCAGAAATATTTTAATTATGCAGAAATATTTTATGCATCAAAGCCTTTACCGAAGATATAACTAATAGTATTAATAATGAATGACTTTGGACAAGCTGTAAACTCAAAGTATTACGCTGGTCCACATTCTTTCTAACCGTCATTTTAAACGAAAAGACTTTTATTTTTTTCATTGACAAACACCACAGCATTTCGTTGATCTAACTAAAGAGGACAGGACATTAGCTAGCCAATATGATAAAGGAATAAATGACTTTTTTTGTTTATTTCTTTAGCACATTTGTACAAGCACTTGGAAACTGATCAAGCCCTACTTTGTCAGGCATTTTCTTTTACTATAACAGACATAAAAACTCCCTTGCTTTTAACAGAGCGTTTCATAATTTCTAACAACGAAAATCATTTAAACTGCGACACTTATCACTATATTCAACCAGAGCTCAAAATATCACAAGGATCCTCAAGAGCACAGCAAAGACTGTATTAAAAGATACTTGTATCAGATACATGAGAATCCAAGCTTTTCTATCTACGCTTTCTTATCTACGCTAAGAAGTAGTCTTTAAAAATTATCACACAGTAAAAAGTCAAATTTCTGGGGTGTCCGTATACCAGAGATTATGGTAACATTTCAGAAGGGTGTCAGCCAGTCAGATTCCAGGACCAGAATTATCTGTTTTATGATCGAGAATATAATATGTAATCACCTATCTAAAGAAATTAATAATGATATTAATTTAAGGATCTAAATATCTAAATCTATGTATCTATATAGCTGGTAGTATTACTGTATTTTTTTTTCTTTGTAAACACGTTTTGTTAACACCTGAATCGCAGGTGGATTCTGTTTTTTGGTAGGTTATGGTCTGTAGCTCAAATCCTGCTTAACT
This sequence comes from Atractosteus spatula, assembly GCF_055471065.1. Lineage (NCBI taxonomy): Eukaryota > Metazoa > Chordata > Actinopteri > Semionotiformes > Lepisosteidae > Atractosteus > Atractosteus spatula. The sequence goes on along the minus strand of NC_142709.1, from coordinate 43,581,338 downwards.
AAAAATTAGACACAAGAAGAGTATTATTGGACAATGTTGTGAGGCTCTGGGAGAATTTCTCTGTAAACTGAAGAGTTATAGAGGAGACAGGTTGTTTATCGCTTCTTTTGACACTTGTAAAAAAAACATTCCAATGTTAATGCGACATGGAAGATAATTTGGTGTATTGGTCGTTAGTGAAAAGATTTAATCATGTAATCTCTTTACTGTGCACATTTTAATCTGCTTAGTATAGAATATTTATATGGAATTTTACCACTAAAGGGAAATTTTAGTAGCTAAGCATAAAACGCAGAAGGTCATAAAGGTCATAAACGATATTAATTTAGGAACATAAACATATTATGTAAACTGTATGTTGCTGTTATTGGTATTTTAAAGAAAAAATACACACCAATACTCAATTTCTCCTACAGTATATTGACATTTTTTATATTTCATAATAACACATGTTCGTACTGTATGTATAGTACACAGTGGTACTGCAGGTTGAACTGTAGGGCGCAAATCCACCTGAACCCAAAAGCCCAACATATTAATGTGCATTCGCCTGGCGATGCGCGGTTTTCATCACTCTCTGTGGGAGTGCTGACTGTGACGAATTAAACCAGTTTCACAGGTATTTTCAAAGTAGAAGGGGGCAAGTCTTCCAGTGAAAGACACCTCCCCCCCTCTAAAACCCCTTTTTTTTGCTTACAGTAGTAGTACTTAAGTACAGTACAGTACTACTTCTCGCTTTAAGAAAGCTAGGTGTTAGCATAAACTATTAGTAATCAATAATATTAAATTTAGCACTGTAATAAATTGTGCTAATAATAAATTCTGTTCTACTCTGAGAATGTAGGGGGGAGGAAGAATGCCCGTGGTCTTTTCACTGATAAACTTGTGTCAAGCTGTCAACAAAAACCAGCTGTCAAAAAAAAGTTTTTTTAAAAAAAAAGTCAACTGTGTGTCCATAATATTGCTATTTTGCTATTGTTACAGTAATTTCTATTGCTACTCAGTCTCTGTGTCTACAGTACATTGTTTGTGAACAAACCGGTTTCACAGGTATTTTCAACCCCCAGCCACTGTTGTTTCATCAGTTGTTATCCTGTAAAGCACTTTGAGAAGCCACCTTTAAAGGCGCTATATAAAACAAAGTTTATTATTATTACTATTATTATTATTATTATTATTGATCATATTTTTCCTCCCAGAACTTGTAAATTTTTGTTGTTATTGTTGTTGTTATCCTGTAAAGTGCTTTGAGAAACATACTGTCCAGCTTGTCAGGTGAATTCTCTTGTAAAATAATAAGTAGAACTCCAGAAAGCCAGAAGGAGCGCTTCACCCCGCCTGCTGTGGGAAGAGTTGGCTTATTCCTTCCCTGCCTCACCGAGGGCAGAACCTGCCAGGCCCTCGTCGACACCGGTTTGACCATCACCCTGCTGTGGCCTGGTGTCCTGCCGGGCACCAAGGCAGCCGGACCCCCAGGGCACTCACCGTGCACTTTGGGGCTGCGAGGGTGAAACACCCCTTCTGCCTTGCCCCAGTCTGTGAGGACTGTATCCTGGGGTTGGACTGGTTGCAGCAGGTGGGTGGTTGCCTTGACTTGACAGCGGTACTAGAAGACACAGACCGGCACCAGTGGGAGCATAAAAGAAAATGCAGATGAACTAGGGATTGAAAAATTTCCAAGTGCTTGTACAATCGATGGAAATGTTCAAATAAATGTGCAAAAGAATTAAAAAATAATTTATTCCTTTATCATATTGGCTAGCTAATGTCCTCTCTTTGCTAGTTACCTGTGGCTGTGTTTCTGCGTTGCGTAGCAACGAGTGACTATATTCTCAGGCGGAGGAACGTAAACAGCTTAATTTTCGTGTTAAATAATTTTTTTAAATTAAAATTCATTCTATACAGTAATCGCATATCTGGGGACCGTTTCATAAAATTTGATGCTTAAAATGTTTAGGGAGAAATGGACTGGTGTGTATTTTTTCTTTAAACTACCAAGACAAGCCATATACAGTACAGTTTACATACGGTAATATATTTATGTTACTAAATTAATATCGTTTATGACCTTCAGATGCATTAAGCTCCTCTTCTTTTTATGCTCAGCTACTAAAATTTCCCTTTAGTGGTAAAATTTCATATAAATATTCAATACTAAGCGGATTAAAATGTGCACAGTAAAGAGATTAAATGATTAAATCTTTTCACTACCGACCAATGCACCATGAGTGTTTGACCTCGGAACGTTTGCCCAGCGTACTAATATAGGCACATCCCGGAATTTTGACTTCACTGTGTAATGAAGAAATTTTAAAGACTACTTCTTAGCGTAGATAAAAAAGCTTGGATTCCCATGGACAGTATCTTATACACATATCTTTTTCTGTTGTCTTTGTTGATATCTTGAGGATCCTTGTGATATTTGGAGCTCTCGTTGAATGATAAAAGTGTTGCAGTTTAAATAATTTTCGTTGTTAGAAATTATGAAATGCTCTGTTAAAAGCAAGGGAGTTTTTATATCTGTTATAGTAAAAGAAAATGCCCGACCAACTAGGGATTGAACAGTTTTTCAGTGCTTGTACAATCGATGGAAATGTTCAAATAAATGTGCTAAAGAAATAAACAAAAAAGTTATTCCTTTATCATATTGGCTAGCTAATGTCCCATCCTTGTTAGTTAGATCAACGAAATACTGTGGTGGGTGTTACTTTTTGTCGCTGAAAAAATAAAGTCTTTTAATTTAAAATGACGGTTGCAAATAGTGTGGACCAGCGTAATACTTTGAGTTTTACTGGTGGAGCTCATACAGCTGTGTCTGGATATCTTGGTCAAATATGCGGCTAGTGTGGATTGTCTGTTTGGGGTTCTGTGGCATTCCACTTGGCTGGGCAGCTTGTTCCTCCCTCCCGCTGAAGACTTGACCACTTGAAAATACCTGTGAAACCGGTTTAATTCCTCACAGCCAGCACTCCCGCAGAGAGTGATGAAAACCACATGAAAGACTTTGGTGCTTAAAATGTTTAGGGAGAAATGGAGTATTGGTGTGTGACTTGCGGAGTTAAAAGCTGTCTTTATTTTCTTTCTTTCCGTCACCATCTGCCAGCGAGCTCTCAAGAGACACCCCGACCCGAGAGAGACACACGAGGAGCCCTGCTAATAAAGCACCTTGAATTGAATTGATTTGAAAGGGGGGGGGGAGGGCGAGTGAGTGAACAAGTGAGAGAGAGAGAAACACCCAGGGGTGCAGAACCAGGGAACTATTTACATATTAAAACTATTTCCCAGATTTAATATGTGCTTTTCTATATTTATTGTTAATTAATTGTCCATAATATTGCTATTCTATTTTTTCAAAGAAATGTTTGTTAAAAGAAAAGTCGCAGCACCAGCTGGATTTGAACACACAATCTCTGGTTTACAAGTCGGGAACGTAGACCACAGTAGCACCGGCAAGGTCACATGAGCAGAGGTGAAACAGCCCTACACATACAGAATCAACAGACATTGTACAGCATGTACTACTGTGTTGCAGTATATGAATATAATTATATCGTTATTAATTTCTTTAGATGCGCGATTCCATATTATATTAGCAGAAAAGCTTAAAAATACCACGTTTTATACACGCTATTTCACATTAGTTAAAGACTTTGATGCTTAAAATGTTTAGGGAGAAATGGAATACTGGTGTGTATTTTTTCATTAAAGTACCGAGACCAGCCATATACTGTAATACTGTATGTTTATGTTCCTAAATTAATATCGTTTATGGCCTTCACACGCGTTATGCTCCTATTCTTTTTATGCTCAGCTACTAAGATTTCCCTTCAGTGGTAAAATTCCATATAAATATTCAATACTAAAACGGGCACAGTAAAGACATTTAAATCTTTCTACGACCGACCAACGCACCACGAGTGCCCCTGTTGGTCAACCAATCAAGTACCGCGGTATTGCGTGAGGACGTAGCCAATTACCCGCGGTACATGTCTGTGCCGTGCACTTTGAATGGCTGCATCTGTATTGTGTTTCCAGCAACCTTATGTAATGCATCTCTTGCAGAAAATGCCCAGCTATTTACATTGGTGAGACAGGAAGAATACAGGAAAGAGACTGAAAGACCATATCTCTCCTGCTTCTGCCTTCTCTCCACTCCTGGCTTTTGTTCTCCAATGCTTTATCAACTGCCAGTTTTCCCGTCTCCCTCACACCTGAAGAAGTTTCCACAATCAAAACGTTGTGTCTCTTTCTTTTATTTTCAGCATGGAATAAACCTTTACTTGTTCCTCTGTATCACCAACAGCTCTATTTAAAGGATATGAATATGTTCACAATGCTGTCCTCTTTCACATTTAAAGAAGGTTTATCAGCTAAAAACAGAAAACAAACATTAAAGCAGACAAAATGGTTTGCAGGTGTTTTATTTATTTTTACAATTATAAAATGTATACCTATCCATGTTAGCAGACCTCAAGTAGGTTATTTAATGGAAAGAAGTAAAGAAAGTAGAGGAAAAAACACAGTGTGTCAGCTTTAGCATGTACAGTATGTTCTGCAATGTGCTATGGTTGTGTATTAGCTAATGGGACATCAGCATTGGTTCCTTTACATGCTCGGAAGTAGCAGTAGCACTGGCAGTGCGCTCACTGGTGACTTGGATATTTATGCTTCATTACTGTCCAGGTCAATTTTATAATTATAGAATGAAAAAAAATTAATCCCGCTGTTGATATCTGACTTCGCCATATACAGCCTTACTGCTTGTCTTTCTTGTCTTCTTCTCAATCTTAGCTTTACCATCACTGAAGTTCAAGGCAGCATAATTCAACATGTCTGTTACCTCATTCTGAAAAAAAAGCAGTTAGATATCACTACATTTTTCAAAACACTTAATGTTCTATATACGTTATCTTCCATATTTTAAGTGATTACCACCTCAATAATAGTTTTTTTTATTTGTAAAGCTTGGGTTGTACAGGATGTACGCCTAAACTTGAACTTGCAGAAGTATAGCTAACTAATGGACATGGGAAAGATGTACTTACAAGGACACACAAGATGTGCAGAAAAGGAAAACAATGTTGAATATGGGTGTTTTAATTGAGAGGCGAAAGAAAGGATGTTGACTAGGTTCCTGAGATATGATAATGAATAGTAAAGAGATCTGTTTGAACCTTTTTTTTCCTAAAATAAAGTTTTTGTGACACAAAAATGGTACACCTTAGGAGATGCGTCTGCTTTTGATTTTTGAAAACTGTTCCTGTCATGGAGGGACAATCTCTCTCTACAATCTCCCTATTTGCTGTTTGAATATATTCATTTTTTAATGTCATTAATGTACAATGATACTTAATATCAGTAATGATAAATTACTGTAACTTGTAATTTCATCAATCTAATAATAATTTACCTTAATAATTCAACATAGTACTAGTGTTAATTTGGTCACCAGTTTTTAATTTAGTCATAGTCTTAGTCAAGTTGACTAACATATCTATTAGTCATGGTCACTTTCAATCATCCACTTTTAATTTAGTTCAGGCTCCACAGTTGAAACTTTGTGTTTCCTTTCTTCTCTTTTCAGCATGGGATAAACCTATTACTTGTCACTTTTAATTTAGTCCACTCCACAAAATATTTGGACTATATTTAGTTCTACTTTTAGTTGACTAAAGAAGTTAGTTTTAGTTTAATTTTGGTTGAGCATTTATTGAATAATAAAATGTATTTCTGAGAAAATATTTAACACATCTGATAAGGTTCTTTGTAAAGAACAGGTCTGTGTTGCACAATATAAAAATTATTAATTCCAAAAAATAATTGGGCTTTAAAGGGTTTTTAATAAATAATTTTATCATGTTGAGACATTATTTGAATCTTTACTCATAAGAAAATCTATTTTGGCACTGTTAATAATAATTCTGTATTGTAAGGTATTTTTTCAAAGTGACTTTTTCAAAGTTTCATTTATAAATGTATTCAGTAGAATGCTCCTGCCATTTCTGAATTTGCCATGACTTTAGTATAGTATAGTGGAATTACTACGTGAGTCACTTAAAATACTAAAACCAGACAGGACAAGTAATATACATATACTTTAACTGGTATAATATTATTAATACTATTCCTTCTGACACCATAATATTCCAGTCAACAAACTACTAGGAGTAGTTTAAGTACTAACAACATGCTATCAAAGAGACCTGTGTTTTAGGTCTATCACAGCACTTTCACTCTTCACATTCTTCTGGAAAAAAAATGGAATATGACAAAATGCACTATAAAATGTTGGTTCTAAGATAATATATTCTCTGTTAGCTAAACACCCATCCATATAAACAACTTACTTGGAATTAACAAATATTAATTTCTGATGCATATTACATGCTGTGAAATGTACAGTACACAATTAGCGTTTTATAAACTCACTTTAATATTTTGAAAATAAAATATGAACAAAAATCACATTTCTGATGTGACTACCATTACGAAGCTGAAATGCAGCATGGATAGCATGTTTCACCTATTCTCACATTTTTAACATTTTAAAAGAGTAACTTTACTTTTTATACTTTAATCTCGGGCCAAGAAAAAAATGATAATTTCCTAATGCACAGACTGTAGATGTTTTAGTCTAGCTGGTTGTCTCTTTAATTTGTTGACAACCTACAGATGCAGCCATTCAAACTGCACGGTACAAACCCGGCTGGCCAAAATGACCGACAGTGGCACTTGTGGTGCGTTGGTCATTCGTGGAAAGATTTAACATTTTGAGCATCAAAGTCTTACATGTGGTTATTTCGGAAACGTTTTTACGTGCTCCTTGCTCCTTCTGACCATGTCACTGTACGTTTAAAAGCATACTTTTAGAATTTGATTAATAGGGAATATAATATGGAATCGCGTATCTAAAGAAATTAATAACAGTATAACTATATTCATGTACTGTTGCATAAACAGTAGTATAAGACTTTCCATTGAGATGGGCTAATCACATGACTGCCTCAGTGGCGTGATCGCTTAATTGACTGACTTGTCATCCTGAGGTTGAGTGTTTAAACCCAGCTGTCACCTTTGCCATCTTAACAAATAAAAATGTCTTTGGAAAAACTAAAATAGTTAATATTTTTGGCATTATATTGACATTTTTTATATTTCTAAATACCACAACATGTTCGTATTTTATGTACACAGTGGTCGGGCGCAAATTCACGTGATCCCTATTAATAAAGGGTATTAAGATCCCTTTAGATCTCCCTTCAGATTTAAAAGGTTATTAATAATATCTTCGGTGTCGCATCTTCCCAGTTTAGCTGATCTTTTGCTGCCTACGCATGCTTACACAACTCCCTGGGTAAACTATCATACTTGACTGAGAAAGCTTTAGAGAACGTAACATTTTCATTATCAATAAATTGTAAATTCGACGTTTACATTGGCGTTATTAATTTTTCACTTGAGTGTATGGAGGAGTGTCAGCTGTCAATGAGAGCAGCCCCCCCCCCCTCCTTAGGCTGGGCAAATGTTTTTTTTAATTTTTAAAAAAGAAATAAAAAAATAGATATAATGATATAAACATTTACTGCAATACAATACTGCTACGTTTCGACTGTGAATCCTTATTCACATGTGAGGGTGAAACGCTTGGAGTTTGTAATGTAGGGTGTTCTGGACGGGTTAAACTTTAATGCAGGAAAAATGTATTTCCCAGAAGCTACAGTATACTGATTCTCATGGAATTTGTTTTTCTTTCTTCTTTTTTTCAGCATGGAATAAACCTATTACTTGATTCTTATGGAAGCCTGTTTCCTCCAGGGAGTAAAAACAAAAACACACACACTTTTTCATTGACAAAAAGTAATGCCACACTCTCTTGTTTAAAGCACCATGTCTCTTCCCATTAAAAGGAGGAGACACTTTACACTTTAACTCTTCAGTTCACAGAGAAATTTCACCAGAGCCTCTTACTAATAGTTTATGCTAACGCCTAAGTTTCTTAACGCGAGAAGTACTACTGTAAGCAAAAAAAAGGGTTTTTTGGAGGGGGGGCAGTATTTCTTGCGTTGTGAACGTGTGTACATAGTAGTCTCCTTGGGTTCCAGTTAGTGCGTAATTACACATCAATGAAAAACCGGAGGTTTAAAAAAAGAGAATTAGCTCACTGATGTTTTATGTGGAGGCTGTGAACATTTTCACAAGTCGTGGTCTTTAAAATGCATTTAGTTTGAAGGCTTTCTGTGTTTCCCTTCCAAAGATATGGACAGAAGAATATTCGAGCGTGGTCAAAAAGCATGGTTTTTATAGTCTGTAGCTCAAATCCTGCTTAATTAAAAATTAGACACAAGAACAGTTTTATTTGACACTGTTGTGATGCTAAAGAAATCAATAACGATATTAATTCAAAGATCTAAATATATTTAACGTTTACGCCTGACATTAGAGGTGCTCGCCGGCGTGGTGACCACTTGACAGCCGGCTGGCTGTGCCGAAAAATAAATAAAAACCGGTTTAACAACTCTTAAGCATACTTAAGCATACTGTAGTTTTTGTTAACACACGTTTATCAGTGAAAAGACCACGGGCGTTCTCAGAGTAGAATAGGCGTACCTTCCAATCAAAGACAGTCCCCCTTCCCCCCATGGAAAGACAGACAAATGTTTTCACTGCCTATTTAGTAGCTAATCAGAGGGAAATGTGGGGACGTCACCGCGCAGGCGAGCACCTCTAATGTCAGGCGTAAGTGTTAAATATATTTAGCCCCCCCTCCAAAAACCCTTTTTTGCTTACAGTAGTACTTCTCGCGTTGAGAAAGTTAGGTGTTAGCATAAACTATTACTAAGAGGCTCTGGTGAAATTTCCCTGTGAACTGAAGAGTTAAAGTGTAAAGTGTCTCCTCCTTTTAACGGGAAGAGACGTGGTGCTTTAAACAAGAGAGTGTGGCGTTACTTTTTGTCAATGTAAAAGTGTGTGTGTGTTTCTCTGCTGGCGCGCTGGTGCGGGGGGATGATGTGCCAGCTGTACTGAAAAATAAAGCATTGTTTTTCATTTTTTTGAAGTTTTCAATCATTTTAAACTGTATTACAGCATCTTACACATCAAACATGAAAAATGTTTATTTATCGGTATATTTTATAAAAGCATGATTGCTCAGTCGAACAGTATAAAGCAAGTATGTTTTTTAATGTTTGTAATTGCTATTCTTGCAAGTACAAACATGACATTAACTGGAATGCTACAGAACCCTAAACAAACAATATACACTAGCCGAATATACAGTAGCTGTGTCGGTCTTCTGTGTAAAAAAATCAAGGACATCATGATTTGAACATCATTGGTTGCTGTTTTTAAAAAGCTGTTGAGTAAAGAATAAGAATTTTCATATATGTACGCTATAATTTTTACTTTGTTTCTTTCTCACCCGCTGCGATTCGGGCACAGAAGGGTTAAAAAGAAAGTCAGACAGGCAGGAGGAAGGGTGAGTTGTGAAACTGTTACCTGTCCTGAATAAAGCGGTCAGAAAATAGGTGGATTTACACCTGTGTAGCAGCGAGGCTTATTAAAATAATTAAAATACAGGAATTAAGCTTTCTGTTCCCTTGCCAGTCCCTCTCTCCTTCATCTCAGTGGTGCCTGATACAGTTCACAATTAAGGTGTTTTTCCAGCCGATAGAGTGTCCTGATAAGGAACAGCTCCCCAATTCCTGAGATTCTCCAGCAACCTTAATAATCTCAATTCTGGCGCCTTAAAGTCTGAGATTCCAAGGGAGAGTCTGATTCAAAGTTGGTTTACGACCCTAAGGTCAGAGGGCATGGTTACTCATCATCAGCCAATCAGGAACTGGTAGAGCAGGTTAACGTGGGTTTCTGATGCCCATGAAACTTTCAGCCAATGAGTGACCTGCAGTTCCTCCAGGTAAAAACAGGCAACACAGGGCACTTGGAAAATGGTTCCAACGGGCAGGACGGTTCCCCAGGGCAGAATAGTTGGGAAGCGCAGAACAGTTCCCAAGCGCAGGACATTCTCTCAGCGCGCTTGCTGGACATTTAGCCTCAGGGCTCCTTTTGAACATCCTCAGACTCAGCCCAGACCACCACGTGACGGCCAGTGTGTCCGAGTGCCAGAACTTTCCTTTGTTCTAAGAGTTGAGGACGGAGGTTGCCAGCGCATAACCAAAGGATCCACCCGAGGTTAGCATCAGCAGCAAGCCTCGTGAACAGGTCAGAACTGTGGACAGCTGAATCAGTATACTAGTGCTTTATCAGGAACGAACCGGTCTTCTTTCTGACCTGCTGGGACCCACAGTCATTTTTCTCCTTTGCACAAACTCATGCTAATTTCAGCCAACACTAACTAGCCGGATTTCAGAGAGCATCAGCAGCACCCTGCATCACAGGAATCACGTCGCACGCAGCAACAGTAGCCTGGCACTGAGCCAGAGAGCGCCGATTGGGCACATCAACAAGCCTGCCTTTGCTTCTTTGTGTCTGCAGGAGATCTGAATCCCCAGAGATTGGATGAGTATTCAACATTCTGCATTACTGCTCGAGAATTAAATTGTTATCTCAACCAGTTGATATCAATTTAATTCCTAAGAGTTATGTACTTGTTTTGAGTATCTAGTGTAGAAGTTGTAACCAAGTTCATTTACGAAACGGTCTAAATGAATGATATACTGAATGTATGTCCTCTTGGTATGTGTAACTCTTCGTGACTGAATGAATATATACCTTTTGTATTCTGCTAACCCTAACAATAAGATCTGTTATGTTTAAATGCACATTTTATGTATTAATAAATGTATTCTTGTGTACCCGTATTAGTATATTATTAGTTACTTATTAGTACCCGTGTGTGTGCGTTGTTTGAGTTATACCGCATGGTTGGATTCTAAGACCATTAAAAGAATCATTTTGTGACTTACTGCCACAATTAATAATTGTCCCAGTAAATGCCCAAATACCTACATTACTGGTGCCCCGTGAGAGGATACTACACCCGTGAAAAGCGTTCCAATTTTAATGCGATACAGAAGACATTATTCATAAAAAATTATCTTGTACTGTCTGTAAACTGAAAATTTATGAAGGAGACACGTTGAGTATTGTCTCTTTTTACACTTGGAAGAACATTCCAATGTTAATGCGACACTGAACATATTATTAATAACCTTTTAAATCTGAAGGGAGATGTAAAGGGATCTTAATACCCTTAACACCCTTTATTAATAGGGATCACGTGAATTTGCGCCCTACCGCTGTGTACATACAGTATGAACATGTCGTAATATTTAGAAATATAAAAAAATGTCAATATAATGCCAATAATATTAGCTATTTTAGTTTTTCAAATATTTTTTTATTTGTTAAAAGAAAACTGATGGCAACAGTTGGGTTTGAACACTCAACCTCAGAATTACAAGTAAGTCACTTAAGCGATCACACCACCGAGGAAGATTTGTGACAAGCACATCTCAATGGAAAGTCTTATACTACTGTTTCTGCAACAGTACATGAATATAGTTATACCGTTATTCATTTCTTTAGATATGCGATTCCATATTATATTCCCTATTAATCAAATTCTAAAAGTATGCTTTTAAACGTACAGTGACATGGTCAGAAGGAGCAAGGAGCACGTAAAAATGTTTCCGAAATAACCACATGTAAGACTTTGATGCTTAAAATGTTTAGGGAGAAATGGAATACTGGTGTGTATTTTTTCTTTAAAATACCAAGACCAGCCATATACAGTACAGTTTACATACAGTAATACGTTTATATTCCTAAATTAATATATTTTATGAGCATGTCAAAGGTATGGTGAATCGGAGATTCTCAAGAATTACTTTGCATGATTGGAAACAAATGCGTGATTGGATCAATGAAATGCTGTGGTGTTACTTTTTGTTAATGAAAAAATAAAGTATTTTCGTTTACAAAGACGGTCAATGAAAAAATAAAGTCTTTTCGTTTACACAGATGGTTACAAAGAATGTGGACCAGGGTAATACTTTGAGTTTACAGCTTGTCCAAGGTCATTCATTATTAATACTATTAGTAATATCTTCGGTAAAGACTTTGATGGCGACAGCTCAAACGCTGTACATGAGAGGTTGAGCTTTATTAGCTCCACCTGGAGGAAATTCCAGATACTATTATCTTACTTGCAGTATCATGTGGTAACCCGTTTTATACTGTTTTAACGCGGTATAACCTGCCTGTTTTGAATGGCTGCGTCTGTACAATGTAAAAAAAGGACGTCTTTTCAGTGCCAAAGTGTCTGGGTGCTGTGACTCATATGGAGTTTCAAAATTGTTTCAGTTTTTCAACTCATAATGTAGCCGCATTATCTTCAGTAATGTTTTACAATAGCCTTTTCTGGTTAACTCATCCTGTATGATTGAACTCTAGATCTTTTTCTTCTAGCTGAAAGCATGGAGAACCACAAGAAGTTCTTGCATTTCAGTGGCTTTTCTTTTTCTAAGCAAGCTGCTCTAGTTTTAATATTTAATCTAATTAGTACAGTGTATACACCTCATTTTTATCTGGGTACAAATCAATTAACAAATAATAAGAATTCATGACATGAGGTGTGGAAAAGGCCAGCTGGAAATCAGAGACATAAAAGAGAAGAGGAGAGAGAACAATACACCCTGATAATTGGGATTCTCACACATTAGTAGGAACCAAGCAATCCAATCACAGCCACAGTCCTGGGATTGTACTCATTACATACAGCCTGCTATTTGTCAGAAATAAAGTAAATGCACGAACTGTGATCCTCATGTGACAAAATTCATTTCAGCATGAGTTTCAGTCAAACAGGTCATTTCATCTCATCTTAATTCAAACAATTTAGTTATCATCAAAGTGGAATATTTTGCTTTGCTATTTTACTTATAATTTTTTCTAAAATGTAAGGTCAAATATAGACAAATATTGTTGTCATAATTTTCATTGACAAAACTAATACGTCATAGTACTAACGTTACTAATACCAAAAGTTAATCATACCTTAACTGACTTTAGCTTGTAAAATCAATAACTTTAAAAACATACCTGTTCACATGAGATGTTTGCAGTGGTGCCATTATAGAGATTATGCTGAGCAATGTTTCCTGATGAGAAGACAAAGAGATAGGATGATCTTATTTTAACCACTCTTTGTATAAAGTATTAGATTCTTTAAATATTCAACTACGGTATGTTTAATAGTGTTGTTCTTGAAAAAATGAAGAAAAGATAACAATGCTTTGTAAAGAATGACCTCTCTCAAAAACAGTAAAGGTAGATACTGTTTAAAATGACAATCATTACCGTCTTTCACTATATACAGTAGATATAAATCACAAACCTCTTCTTACATTTTTGTTGTATTCTTCCTGCCTTCATCCCATATCTATTTTTGCAGCTACCCTTTGTTCTGTCTGAATGGGGTCTGGGTCTCCTCATCCTATGGCCAGGAAGCTATCTCTTAACAAAGCAGTTTAAGGCAAAACTTTACCTAGACAGCTGGTAAATTGTGGGAATTAAATTTACTGTTAGCATTGTCATGTTGATGATGACGAGGCTGTAAAATCTCAGACCCAGACCCAACTTCCATGTCCTGTGTTCAGATCATTGTACCTAACACAAGCAGGTCAGGCCAAAGTTTAAGGTCTAATGCATTTTCAAAGCAAAATTTACAAGATATATATATATATTCTGATTGTGTGCTAGTATTCCCTTTCAGCTGCAAAGTATTATTATTGAAAATTAAGACAAACTACCGCAATAAGAGTAATAAACGTTTGTTGATATATATGGTCCTTTGGTATGAGGAACAACCACCACTTTTTTAATAATCATTTTACTTTTCATCTGGAGGAACTAGGTTTATTATTATTATTATTGTGTTGCTATGATAATATATGTTAAATTCTTACCTTCACAGTGTTCGCGTTTTCTCTTCCATCTTCCATAGACAAGGACAGAAATCACAGTCACACACACAGAATTAGACACCAGCAAGCCAATAACAAGGGGATCCATAATACATCCTGTTTGAGCAGTAACAAAAGATTCTAAAAAAAAGTTTGAAAATTATTTTCTAAATCTGAATATATATATATTTCCCTATAAGGATATAAAAAATGCAGATATATATATTTTTACACGTTACACAATGTATTGAAAATTCTTTCAGAATTAACAATTGAATCTTTCTTCAACTGGGCATAATGAACTGTAATAAGTGAAATTAGTACTTTCATTACATAATACATTGTGTATATTTTGTTTGCAGTCAACAAATATGTGCTTTTGTACTGAAGTGCTCAGATTTTAAGAGACAAATCTGAAAGCAGGACAACAGGTACTTTTATTTTTTACACAATAGTTCATTACCACCCCACATAGACACATAGAATAAGTTTAATACTTAGGATGTGATATAAAGATGATTACTTAATTGTTTCTTAATTGGACTTAATAGACTTTCAAGGAATTTATTTATTTTAAGGAAATAAAACAGTCTGGGATACTGTTAATTCACACAGGAGTAATTTATTAAGCAGAAAATAATATGGAATATAGAAAAAAAGTAATTGATTAACTATTTAAACAATTGAATACAGACATAAATGCCAGGATATTCATCAAAACAAACCTTAAAGATGCTTTTTTCTGTATATCTTATATGCCATTCTGATTAAACTTTTATCAAAACACACTGTTAATATTTCAAAAACACCTAAACAATTATAATATATAAAGAGTAACAAATTAGATTAGCTGCCACATTCACATTCATATTTCTTCACGAATAACCCTAGATGCTATACTAAGCTTCTGAGAAAAAATATAAAACAAATTCATTAAAATAAAGCAAACATTTAATTGCTTTTTCTTACATTATTAGCAGTGTTATCAGAGCTTCAAATAAACATCTAAGGTATTCATATTCAGTGCTGTATGTCTTATTACATATAAGTAAAGAGGCACATATTTAAAAGTTTAAAGGCTACCTGTATTAACATCTAAGCATATTATAATAATATTTATTTTCCTTTCACATTTAAGTGAAAGTGCTTAGATTAGTAGTAGTAGATTTGGCTTTCATAATGATTCTAATTAAAAGGCTTAGATGCTGGATCCTTCTATAAAAAGCATCCTGTTCTTCTATATTGTGTAGAAGAGTTTGAATTCACCAATGCTGTAATAAAAAATTACCTACCTGTAATTTCCAGCAGTGTTCCATTTCCAAACAATATTCCATCACATGTGGCCACGGCACAGTAATACGTCCCAGCATCAGAGTGGCTCAGGTTCATCTTGGGAAGGTTATACACACAGCTTTGTGTAGGAAGCCCAACCAGAGATTTTCCCTCACACTGAACACTCTTACTTCCATTGGTGTAAATTATTTTTGGAAAGGGTTCTTTTGAGCCATTTCTGAACCAATAAACATCATGCTGACCTGGACAGGTCTCAGTGTGTATTGTACACTGCAGAGTCACACTATCTCCTGGCTGGACTGGGACAGACACAAGCTGCTGTGTAACACTCCAACTTATTGACTCTGAACCTGAAATAATAATAAAAACAGTTAATATGGCAGTCTGATGATTATATCATCAAATACGTATATGGGTTATTTTAAGTAAATATAGTTAGAATTAATCTGAAAATATAGTTATATTGAACTCTGAAAAGATACAATTTTCTTATTGCTGTGAAATATGAGGGATATTGTATATGAGCTATAATTTGCAGGTTGGCTATTGGAGAATTTAAATTCCACATATCACAAGAATGGTGTTAAACTGCTGGGAAGTACCACAGTTTTTGATGTTTGAGAATAAATCATGCTACATAGAATTGTGCTTCTTTATATATAAATGTTATATGCATCAAATAATTGGAAAAAAATCTCAAACAGACTATAAACAATTTAACATTTTGCATTTTAAAACAAGCTACGTTGAGTAAAAAAAAAACATATGATGACACAAAGACATAGGAACATCATACTAGCCAATCAGCCATTTAACTAACATTTTTAGTTGCTATTTTTTTGTTTTAATCTTTGCACCATTCTCTGGGGTAAAACAAAAACCTTAAAGAAATGTTTCATATACACCTGACATATTTTTAAGCATGTTACCTCACTCAGAATATTCTAACAAGAAGCTCTGTATAAATGGATACTTTCTAAAAAAAATCCATATTCCACACATATTCCACCCAAAGGGAATCCATGCAAACATGGGAGGAACATACAAATTCACACAGCCAAAGAATAATGATTAAAAAATAGATTGTTTCACTTCCAACTGTTTCTATTGGTTCTAATGCTATTTTTCTCCTATAGCATAAGTCAAGTACTCATGCTTTGAGTACTATATTAGTCTGTCTGCAGGAGATTAGTATTTTTGGATTAATCCTACATGTAACTATAATTTACCATGCAAAACATGATAAAAATGATAAAAACTGCATTCAGTTATTGCTAAGATAAAAAAATGCTTGAATATTCTAAAAACATTTGAAAATTTACCCACTGTGGCTAAGTATTTGTGCCTGTGGCTGGAAGGTTGTCGGTTCATTTCCCGTGGCTGGCAGAGGAATCCTACTCTGTTCGGCCCCTGAGCAAAGCCCTTAACCCCAACTGCTCCAGGGGCACCGTATAAATGGCTGACCCTGCGCTCTGACCCCAAGCTTCTCTCGCTGTCTGTGTGTCTCATGGAGAGCGAGCTGGGGTATGCGAAAAGACAAATGCATTCAGCTATTGCTATTATAAAAAATTGCTTGAATCTTCTAAAACCATTTGAAAATGTACACAGCTTATTAGATTTAATTTGTGTAATGATATCTACCATTGTAAATGAAAAGACACATCAATATTACAAAAAATTCATTTGGTGATGTATTTGTGCAGAAATAAATCTATCATGATTATCACTAGCCCACAAGTGTTTGGACCAATTTTTTCAGTGGCGTTTTTATTTCGACATTCATATTGTTATAGTATCACATTTGCATACAGTTGTTCACTGTCCTCAAACAACTCCAAGATCAGGCAGAAGTAACTCACCATTTAGAAAAAAAAACATTATAAAGTTATACTTTAATTTACCCTGTACTTTTAAAAAGGTTCCATTTCCGAAATGCACGTGACTGGTGCGTATTATCCCACAGTAATACATTGCTGTATCCGAAGGCTGTGTTCTTGATATCATGAGATGGAAATGTTTTTTGTCCTTCTTTACCATGAAGCGTGGATTATCTTTGAATTCTTCATAAAATATTGCCAGTTTTAAGTTTGAATACATTGCTATGCATTGAGGCTTCTGTCCAATTCTCTGCTTGAGCCAAACCATATAATCAGCTTCCTCTTTTGACAAGTAACAATGCAGGGTCACCTGGCTACCAAGTAGTGTTGTCTGAATGAGACCAGGCTGTGCAACCTCCTCACTCCGAGTTAAATCTGAAATGAGAAAAATCTAAATGATATTACTGAAGCAAGAACAACCTATTGAATCAAAGGTTAAACAGTCTAATATTTTGTAAACTCCTTTTCTGAATTTAGTCTCTTCTATCTATAAAATGAGCAGTAATGATGACAATTATTAATATATGAGAGTAAAATTATTTGGTGTTACATTTTAATAACAAATTATTACAATTTTAGCATTTGTGAAAATGTACAGCATATATACTTTAGTAAAGGTGGTAAGAAAGCAGGATTCTACTTACACACACAGAAAAGCATTAGAGTGACACAGAGTCCAATCATGATGATATCTGCTTCATGCCCAGTGTGTCTTGCACACGATGAAAGTTATGAACTGGAATCAAGGCTATATATTAAAAATTCATCTATAAAAACAAGAAGATAGGCGGGGAAAACTGGCTGAAGTGAATTGATTGGATGAGGAGAAATTCACTCTGGGTTGTTTAATAATTGAGAGAAGAAACACCCACACTCACTCTTAACCTACATTATGGTTTATACTCAGGTTCACCCAAAATTTGCAAAATCAGATGTAATAACCAAGGACATGTCAGAAGTTTTTTTTTTTTCAATGCTGTCCATGAAAAGTGTGTTATTAATTGATACAGCTACAATTTACACTTAACACTTACATTGCACACTTATTAAAACTCAAACAATTATATAATATGAATAAAGAGATTATATAGAATCTTCTGAATGTATCAAGTTAAGGATGATGTGAATGGAGGACTTAAGAAACAATATCATAGTAATTACAATGCCTTTCACAATTGTTCACCCACATCCAAAGATGCCATTTTTTAGTTGAAGTACTAACTTTTACACATCAGTAAAGTCCATATTTAAATCAGTGCTTGAATATTTTAAAATTTTAATTAAAAATGAAAACTGAATGCTATAAAGGTTAAAATACATTTAAAAATCTAACAGAACCGTAGAGAAAAAATCATGCCTGACGTGTTGAGGAGAAGAGGTTGAGCAACCTACTAGATAACTGTTAGTTATCTAAGTAAAAAAAAAATGAGGAGAATGTGCTAAAATTAAAAATATATGTCACAGGATGCGGGCCTTTGAAGTAGAAACAGGGTGTGATTAATTGGGCTGTGTTGATGGCCAGGAATGTGTCAATGTGTCAATGTTTGCCTCCCGCAAAGTTTTCAACTTCGGGTTTTCTAATTCAGACAGTGGGTCAGGAAATAATAGTAATGATTTAGGAACAATTTAGGAACACCCAGGGGTTGCTGAGCCAGTTGAATCAGACCTTGAGCAGAGAGAGGAGCAGGAAAACAAACAGAAAAGTGACAAGAGCCCATGACTCGTAAGGTCTGCACATTCACAGCTCTTAAACACTGTACCTTTTGTTGCTCAAATGACCCAAGCGCCCTCCCTGATAATCTACTGGACACTTTCGCCCCTGACAGAGACAGTGGAAAACCCCCTGAGGGGGAGTGGCTAACCGAAAGAATAAAAACAGAGGAGGCTCTCTCTCCTCCGGAAAAGCCCCTCGACACAAGACCAGCAACACAAGGAAAGCCACAGACTGCAAGACCACAGAGGATATTGGCCTAGAAACTGCAGACCAAGGGAGACATTGGCAGTGGAATGGAGGTACTGGGCAGAGACGTATAATACTTGGGGGCAAGGAGCAAAGAAACTGGTCTGGTGAGTCGATACTGAACAAAGGGGAATATAGTGCAGCATACAGGAGGACTCCCGATATAGTCCAAATGGAAACTAGAGAAATTCCCTCTTTTATGTGTGGCTTTTCTTCTCCATACCATAAGGACTTTCTAACACCCTCTCCTCATCACCTAAAAGGACAGCTGACCCTCAGGAATTCATTTTGACCCTTGGAAGTACCTTTTGTTGCTGTGAATGCTTTTTTTTGTGTCTTGTGGTAATAGTAAATGTTGGTGTACTTAGAAAATAAAAAGGGCACTTGTATGATACTAATGCTTGTTGCTGGTCTGTGTATGCATCGGTGATTCTGGGAGATGAACAGAACCTGTGGTAGAGGTTAGAGGGAGCCTAGCACTCTCTTTGTATTTGCTAGGTGGTATAGTCATATATAAGGGAATAATTCTTGTTTGAGGGTTCTCCTCACTGTGACATATATACAAAGGCATCACTTCAAGTTCAAATTCTATACACAAAATAGATTTATAGAGTTAAGTTTACTTTAAAGGTGGCTTCTCAAAGCACTTTACAGAATGACAACAGCAACTACAACAATTAAAAATAAACAATAAAAAGTACACAATGAACAACAAAAAATACACAAGATAAACACAATGAGAATATGCAGAGGAGACAGTAGATGGTGGTACTAAATACAGTAGAGTATTAACAGTTAAGTAAAGGCTCTTCTAAAGAAGAAAATTTTGAGTCTGGATTTGAAGTCATTTAGAGAAGGTGAGTCTCCGATATCCTTGGAGAGAGAGTTCCAGAGCTTAGGGGTGTAACAAGAGAAGTCCCGGTCACCCATAGCGTGTAGACGGGCTTGGGGGACAGTTAGGAGATCAGAATTAGAGGAGCGAAGGTTGCGAGATAGGGAGTAGGGCGATAATAGGGTGGAGTGGTGGCACTGTGCCTAAGGATCTGCACCTGTGGCTAGAAGATTGCCGGTTCGTATCCCATAGCCAGCAGAGAAATCCTACTCTGTTGGGCCCCTGAGCAAGGCCCTTAACCCCAACTGCTCCGGGGGTGCCTTATAAATGGCTGACCCAAAGCTTCTCTATCTTCTCTCCCTGTCTATGTGTCTCATGGAGAGCGAGCTAGGGTAAACAAAAAGACAAATTCCTAATACAAGAAATTGTATATGGCCAAAAATGTGATCTTATTTTATAGATCAGACAGGTACTGAGGTGCCAAGCCATGCAGAGCCTTATAGATGAGCATGAGGATTTTGAAGTCGACACAAAACTTGACAGGGAGCCAGTGCAAGGACTCCAGGATAGGAGTAATGTGATCACTTGCACTAGACCTGGTCAGGATTCTTGCTGCCAACTTTTGGACATACTGAAGTTTGATCTATGTTGGTTTAGATACCCCAGCGAGTAGAGCATTATAATAGGTTAATTTGGGAAAAGACAAATGTGTTGATCAGCTTTTCAGCCACAATTAGTGGTAACATAGGGTGTAGTCTAGCAATGTTTTTCTGAGGTGAAAGAAAGATGTTTTAACAATATGCTGCACATGTGGGTCGAATGTTAAGCCTGAATCAGATATCACCCCAAGGTTTTTCAGTACAGTACCATCCACAGACAGGGTTACAGGATTGGCTTTACAAAGTTGATGGGGGGGTGCCCATAAGCATAATTTCATTCTTGTCACAGTTAAGATTTAGGACAATTTCAGTCATCCAAGTTTTTATGTTAGATATGCAATTAGATAGAATAGAGACAGCCACATCAGTGTAAGGTTTGGTATGGACGTATATTTGAGTATCATCAGCATAGAAATGATAGTTGAGGCCATGTGATCTTAAAAGCTGACCAAGTGGAAACATGTAAATGCTGAAAAGTAGGGGACCCAGTATCGAACCCTGAGGAATGAAACCAATTTCAAACCTAAATCCGCCAAGAGAGACAAAGTGACAGCAATCAGTGAGGTAAGAATTGAACCATTTGAGAGGCGAGAAAGTAAGATGTCATGGTCAAAAGTGTCGAAAACAGCATTGAGATCAAGAAGAATGAGGATAGACAGAGAACCAGAATCAGAAGCTATTAGAAGATCGTAAGTGACTTTGACCAGGGCAGTTTCTGTGCTGTGATGTTGACGGAAGCCAGATTGGAGGGTTCAAAAAGGTTATTTACAATGAGGTGGTTATGTAATTGAAATGTGACAACAAGTTCTTGAATATTGGCAATAAAGGGTAAGTTGGAGATGGGGCGAAAATGGTTTAGACTGTCCAGAGCCATGTTAGGCTTTTTATCCAAAGGGGTAATGGCAGGGTTTTTTGAGGATTGTTCGTACAACACAGGTGCCCAAGGATTCATTTGTTATATGGAGGACAATGGGGCAGAGAGAATAAAGTGGTGGGAATGGGATGTAATATAGAGGTGGTGGATTTCGTGTGTGAAAACTAGTTTACTGAGGAATGCAGAGTCAAGAAGAGAGAAGTTTGAGAGAAGGGAACCAGAAAAGTATGACAAGCAGGTAGGAGATATGGGAATGATATGCGTTGTGGAGAGAATGTGATGCCGGATGTTGTCAATCTTGGAGTTAAAGAAATCTAAAAATGTGTTGCAAAGTTGCGATGAGGTAATATGGTGGGGCAGTTTGGCTTTAGCAGTCTGTTGATGGTGGAGAAAAGATGCCTGGGGTTGTTATGGTTATTTTCAGTGATGTGAGAAAAGTAGGTTGATCTAGCTGACCATATCCTTATATTCAGACAAGAAATCTTTCCAAGTCTGATAATGTACGTTTAGGCCAGAAAGACTACCTGCGCTCAAGTTTCCAGGAGACTGCCTTCATAGATCGCAGATTGTCAGTGTACCAGGGGGTGGAGCGAGAAAAAGCGAAGGTGCAAGTTCTTAGAGGAGCAATGGTGTCAAAGGTAGATAAAAGAGCGCTATTAAGCAAATGTATTTTGTCCTCTATAGCCGTGGTTCTCAAACTGTGGTACACCCCCAGGTAGTACGCCAGATGACCCTGGAAATGTATTGTGTACACTGAAAAAATGGAACTGGTTTTCATATTTTCTATTTTAATAAAATTAGTTTAGGTATCAAATACGCACCCTACGTACTATGATACAGCGCGTGCTAATACTTGAGTAGACACAAGAGCTACGATGTAATTGTATACCATTGTATAGGAATGCATGCTATGAATGGAAGTGGCCAATTGTATTGAAAAAAAAGTTATCTCCAGCAAATAGGGAGGTAGGGGAATGTGCATGATTTTGGAACAATGCCAATGTTGTAAGCACAGGAAAGCATAGCAATGCATGCTACGAACGTAAGTGACCAGTTGTATTTTAAATAAAGTTATCTAATGCAAATAGGGAGGTAGGAGAATGTGCATGGTTTTGGAACACTGGCTATCTTGTGAGCACAGGAAAGCGTGATAGATAACACAAAAATATTTAAGGACTGTCGTAGGTTAATTTGAGAAAATTACACCGAGCATCTCTGTGTTTCGCTCCCATGCGCATGAAATAAGAACTTCTTTTAACTTCTGAGACGGGCTCCTGAAATGGAAAGGGGGGTAAATGCAAGCTTGCAGATTGCTAAACCAGGTAAGCCCCACACTATTTGTGAAGAACTCTGTTTACCATTAGCAAAAGAGCTGACACGTATTATGTGTGGAGAAAAAGCTGCTAAACAGCTCAACCTGCTGCCCCCTTCGAATGACAGTCACTCGTAGAATTTTTGATATGGCAGATTATGTCAAAAGTATGCTGATAGAGAGTGTTAAAATGAGCAGACGCTTTTGACTGCAATTAGATGAGTCTGTCGATCTCATTGATTTGGCCAATTTGCTCGTTTACATTAGATATGAGTTTGAGGGCATTGTCCAACTTTCTGTTTCGTAAGCCTCTACCAAGAACTACAGGACAGCACACATTTCAGCTTTTGGATGAATTTACAGATGCAGCCATTCAAAGTGAGCGGTACAGACACGTACCGGAGGTAATTGGCTACGGTGTCGCGCATTGTGACGCATGATGACGCGCGGTACCGCGGTACATGATTAATTGACCGACAGGGGCACTTGTGGTCCGTTGGTCTGTCGTAGAAAGATTTACAGTAAACGTCTTTACTGTGCCCATTGTAGTATTGAATATTTATATGGAATATTACCACTGAAGGGAAATCTTAGTGCCTGAGCATAAAAAGAATAGGAGCATACCCCTCTCTGCGGGAGTGCTGGCTGTGATGAATTAAACCGGTTTCACAGGTATTTTCAAAGTAGGAAGTACAGTACTTACTAGTTAAGAAAGCTAGGCTCCTCAATGAAGTCGCTTTAACATGCTAATGCGTTGGTGTAACAGTCCGGGCGTGGCAAGCTTCCAGTGTCAATTCGACTCAATTGGAAGACAATGAACGTATTCTAGCCCTAAATGAATTAATAGCAAACATGGTTTACATAAAAGACATTTTTCCAAGAAAGTTTATAATAATACGATCTATAGTTGAAATCTGAGCCGAAATATAAAGAAAAAGCATTTTCAGAGAGCAATCACGCTGTGTTTATGTAGAAAAAGCGATTAGGTTTATGAGCAATCTAATTACCTATTCGCTTAAAACGCTATATAAAATAAAGTTTATTTAAAGATGAATGATAAGTGTCGCAGTTTAAATAATTTTCGTAGTAGGGCTTGGACAGATTCCAAGTGCATTTTTGCAATTTACGTTGCATTGTCCAATGTGCTGCTGTAATATAGTTTAAAATACAGTAAGTCTAAACTGTATCAGCTTTATTTATGGGTTGCAATTTAGAAAAAGTCAAAAACCGCACTCAAAATGCAATTTAGAGCTTTCTGGCAAGAGGAGACACCCAAATTAATAATGTAACATGCCACTGTTTGTGCATGAACAAAGTTATACTGCAATTTTCCTTAGATACGCGATTAAAAAAAATAAATTTTTTGAATCCCCGGCCGAACACATTCCATAAGAATCAGCGCTTTTATATATCGCCTTTAAACAGATATATTTAAACACGCGTTTACGATTTAAATCAAAACGTGATTCAAATCAATATAAATGTTTATTTTGTAACGCATAGGTGACTATTCATTGTTATTAAAAAGACTTAAATTCGATCATGTTGTGATATTTAGAAATATAAATTTGTTTGGTGCGAGTGACGTTTTATTTAATATCTGACCAAGGGAAACGTTTCATTTTTTCAAAGAAATGTTTGTTAAAAAAAGAAGTCATAGTTCCAGTGGGATTCAATCACAGACCATGTGACATGGGAGTCAGGAACCTAACCCACACCGGCGCGGTCACATGGAGAGTGCTGAAAAAGCACTACAGAAACATTATACACAGAAGCATAAATTACCTTACACTCAATTTAAACACAAGCTGTCTTTAGCCCTCTAAGCTGGTTCATACAGAAATGTAGAGATCCAGGCTCAGAACACACAGCTTCATTAGCAAATACATATGCAGGACAACTGGAGAAGACGTTTTACAGTGGATGGATTTTTAGAAACATCCCATCAGTGACATCACTGAAGTCAACTCCTAGGTAACTGTCGTGTGGATAGTTTCACAAGAATCAGACAAAGGTTTAAGCATCGCTTGTTCTAGATAAAACTGCAAAAAAAAAAAACAACAACCCATAATGTACTTCTTTGCGGCTCTGTTTGCCCAAATCATATATTCACAACGTGAAATTAGAAAATAATATTACGTAACCAAAATCCGCAATATGGAAACAGAACCTGTGTAATTGTTGACAGATGATGTACTCGTAACATTTTTACAAGACGAACTACAACATTTAAAAAATGACTTGTATGTACTTGATATCTCTAATCAATCCACGGCGATATAGTTAAAGCAGAGTCCCCGCACTGCATTAAAACAAAACGAAAACTAAAACGCCCTGGGCATACCGTTTCGCGCTTCTTATCAGTTGCTCAAAAGTAATTTGACCGTATGAAATGCATAATATAAACCTAGAAACATATACGTGAGCAGTATTTACGTAGTATCGGTGTCAAGACATACCTCTCAAATACTGTAAATCAAGTTAAAAATATCTCAAGACCGATTCTGGTCATAATGAAACCATGTTTCGTGTATGTTTTCTTTAAAGTACCGAGACCAGCCATATACTGTATGTTTATGTTCCAAAATTAATATCGTTTATGGCCTTCACACGCGTTGCAGTATGTTCCTATTCTTTTTATGCTCAGGCACTAAGATTTCCCTTCAGTGGTAAAATTCCATATAAATATTCAATACTTAAACGGGCACAGTTAAGACATTAAATATACATATACATACTGTATACAGTACAATTTGCATACGGTAATATGTTTATGTTCCTAAATCAATCTCTTTTATGAGCATGTGAAAGGCATGGTGAATCGATTCTCAAAAATTACTGTACTTTGCATGATTGGAAACAAATGTGTGATTGCGAAATGCTGTGGTGTTACTTTTACAAAGACGGTCAATGAAAAAAAGAAAGTGGACCAGGGCAATACTTTGAGTTTACACTTACTGCTTGTCCAAAGTCATTCATTATTAATACTATTAGTAATATCTTTGTTAAAGACTTTGATGGCGACAGCTCAAACATGAGAGGTTGAGCTTTATTAGCTCCACCTTGCGGAAATTCCGGATACTATTATTTTGCTTGCGGTATTATAGGAGAATTTACGGTAACTAGCGGTATTTACCGGTAACTCACGGTATTTACCGGTAACTCGCAGTAGACTGCGTACAGCATACCGGAAAATAATGCGGTACCGCCCGCACATTTTGAATGGCTGCATCTGTATTGAAGAGAGAGGCATCGACTGGATAAAATGCGTAGGAATTTGTGCAGACAGTGCTAGTGCGATGACAAGACGACACAGCGGTGCAGTTGCGTGAATTAGAGAGGTTGCTCCAGATATGAAGTGGACGGACTGCAGCATCCACTGTGAGGCCTCGGCAGCCCAGAAAATGCCTGAGGATTTAAAATCTGTTAGACTCTGTTGTCTATGCTTGACTAATGAATTCACATCTGCTTTGCTACACTAAACAGACTCACCCCTCTCACTAAAATAGAGTTTTTTTATTGTTTGTTTTTAATTGTTGTTATTCCTGTTGTCATTCTGTAAAGCACTTTGAGAAGCCACCTTAAAAGGTGGTATATAAAATAAAGTTTATTATTATTATATTTATTATATGTGTGTGTGTGAGTGTGTGCGCATGCGTGCGCTCATGTTGGTCACTGAAATTATCTGTGGTTCCTATGAGAAGATGACTTGTAGGTAATACTTGGATGTTTTGGTTTGATAAGGAGTGGTACTTGGTCCAAAACGTTTGAGAACCACTGCTCTATAGGATCAGAGATAGAGAAACAATATAAGGAGGATAGAACAGAATTTGCAAACCTAGGCTGATTAATTGATTGCCAGTTGTGGAAATTTACAGAGCGTGAGTGGGAAGTGTTAGAAATGTACAGATGAGGGAAAGAAAGTTTATAACAGAAACAATACAAATGCAGTACTTAATGTCTCATGATGTTGTTCAAGATCTTTATAAAAAACAAAAGGTTACAAGTGAAAGGAGACCATTTTGCCCATCTACTCTGTTTGATATATCTGTTTGAAGAGAACAGCAGCATCCCAGAATTAGGTGTTGTGAATATTTATTGAGATTTTAAGTAGTTCCTCTAAAGCTACCAATCTCTCCTCTCTTCTACATCTGCCTCCCAAATTTAAAGATCGATTATATAATTTATTTCCTAATTCTTCTCAGGTGTTTTTTAATTGGAATGCTAGGCCTTCCTGTCTCTTTTGTCTTTCTCTCTACCATCTTTTTTATGTTGTCTCCCTAGACTCTTGATTACACTCTTAGTGATTTACCCAGAACTCAATTACCTAGGATAAACTAAGGTAAACTATACTATTGCTTTGATCACAGACTCAATCAATGAGTCCTACATTTTGGCAAAAACACTTTATTTGAACCTCCTGAGAATTGGAAATGTTGACACTAGCCAGGTGTTACCTATTGTACAGATGCAGCCATTCAAAGTGCGCATTACAGACACGTACCGCAGGTGGCGTCGCGCAGTGTGACGCAAGATGACGCGCGGCACCGCAGTACGTGATTGGTTGACCGACAGGGGCACTCGTGGTCCGTTGGTCTGTCATAGAAAGACTTACAGTAAACGTCTTTGCTGTGCCCGTTGTAGATATTGAATTTTACCACTGAAGGGAAATCTTAGTAGCTGAGCATAAAAAGAATAGGAGCATACTGTAACGCGTGTGAAGGCCATAAACGATATTAATTTTAGAACATAAACATACAGTATATGGCTGGTCTTGGTACTTTAAAGAAAAAATACACACCAGTATTCCATTTCTCCCTAAACATTTTAAGCATCGAAGTCTTTAACTAAAGAGATACCGGAGTCAACAAGCATACTTTTAGAATTTGATTAAAAGGGAATATAATATGGAATCGCGTATGTAAAGAAATTAATAACGATATAATTATATTCATGTACCGCAACACAAGAATAGTACACGCTGTACAATGTCTGTTGATAATGTTTGTAGGGCTTTTTCAACTAACATGTAAAATAGCGTGTGAAAAAGTGGTAGTTTAAGCTTTCCTGCTAATATAATATGGAATCGCGTATCTAAAGAATTTAATAACGATATGATTATATTCGTGTACTGCGACAGGGCTGTGTAGGGCTGTTTCGCCTCTCTCTTCATGCGATTTCCCCTGTTGCCTAATGGTCTACGTGCCCGCTTACCAACTCACGGGTTGTGTGTTCAAATCCAGCTGGTGCTGGACTTTTCTTTTAACAAACATTTCTTCGAAAAAATAGAATAGCGATATTATGGACAATCAATTGACTTTTATATTTCAAAATATCACAACATGATCGATTCTAAGTCATTTTTGATAACAATGAATAGTCACCTTCTTCCCTTCTGACAACGGTCCCTGCTTCTGCTTCCTGCTTCTATTGTGTGTGTGTGTAATACAGTAAATTTTTATAGAGAAATGGAGGCTGGACAGTATGCGATACAATATAAACATTTATATTGATTTAAATCGTGTTTTGATTTAAATCGCAAACGCGTGTTTAATTATATGTGTTTTTTTAATCATAATCAGGCTAATGCAACATAAATTGATACAGTATCTCTGTCTTCTAGGTATCTTAATAAACTTTCAGCATAGCTTTCTACCCGTTTAGATTTATATTTCTTGGGATTTTGGGATCAAACGTGGAAGGATTAGATTGTAATCGTTTTTATTTTTCACATACGTTTTAGAAAAGTGTAATCTATACCTGCCCAGACTGTACGCCTTCCTAAACCCCGCCTTTCACTAGTGTCCTGCCCTTCCCCGCGCACCCCAGCCGGGCGCTCTTTGGCCTGTGCCCGGGACGAATGTATATTTTGATATTTACACCCAGCGCGGCACCGAGGGAGCGTCTGCATTTATAACCTAGTTTTTAAAATTAGTCAAGCAATATGAAGCATCTCCTTTTACTTTTAAGTCCCTTAAATACATTGAGCACAGCTTTCTCACCACTTAAGATTACTTTTTTGATACCATCCTTACACAAAGCAGAAACTTTCTGATGACATACGGTACAAGTGGAAATATTACAGATTTTAATTGTCTTCAATTTTGTTACGTTATACGTTTTAGGAACGTTTCATCTAAACAAACACCACAAAACTATTCTCGATTGTATTTCTGAATGTTATGTTACACCTACAGTAGTTCACTGCTTTAAATACATCGAATTAAGAATGTTAGGTGTAGCACTTTAGATCTTTTTTTCTGAACCAGGGAAAATCTGATCATGTTTCTCTATAACAATAATAAAAAACTTTATTTTACATATCACCTTTAAAAGTGGCATCTCAAAGCAATACAGTAGATCGAAAAACAGTTAAAAGGGACCAAAGTAAATACCAGACAAAAGCAAACGCGTTTTTAATAAAATGCTTTTATTCATTCAGCAGAGAGTGAGAGGGACATCCAGCAGAGAGAGACACACACACCGGTTTCCATTGACAAAATTGTTTTTTTTCAATTCCTCTTGTCTAACAGGAATGTTTTGTTTGTGGACAGACTGTTAGACTAGAGGAAAAGAGCGCCTCCTTGTACGAAGCATTTCGTTGATCCGATCACGAATTCTTTTCCAGTCGCACGAATTAAGGGTTGAGAATCTCCGATTCACCATGCGACTAATGGTTTCCCGGAGATTGCAAGGCAAGGCACTTTTGCCTCTGGACCCATCGAAATTTACAGACGTGGTCCACCCCCAGTAAATTTCAAAAGTCACAAGATTTCGAAACACGAGGGCGGCGTAGCGGTCGGCTCTTGCATTCCCGTCTATGCCGATGCACTGCAAGTACAACCCCCCCTCCATCTCCTGAGATATGGGTAGCAGTTGGATATCTGGGAGAATTATTCGTCCCACTGGCGTCTGTGAATTCCGCTCTGTGAACGGTGCTTCCTGGGGGGAGATAGACGGCGGGGACAGCATCAACAAATTCCTGCGCGGTGGTGAGCGGAGAGGCCGGGATGGAGTGTCCTGAGGGGGTGTGTGCTCTGCGGGGGGCACAGCTTCCGCCAGGCATTGCAACCTGCGCGGCGGGGAGAGGCACTTTTCGGGAGACAGCTGCTCAACTGTTTGACTGCTGGAAAATACTGTCTCCTTCCTCTGCATTTTCAGGAGTGTCTCTAGCCTCCCGATCCTCCCCAGTAATGCATCGTACTGCTCCCGCTGCTGCCGAAATGTCTCCACACAGATGCTGCTTCTTCATGTTGGCACCCTGCCCAGTGGCCGAGAGCGGAGACCCACGGCCTGTGGCAAAATAACATAATTCATGTAAGAAATAAAGTCACACAGTAGTATTCATCAGTCGCGGAACAGACGTCAAAATAAACTCTTCTTTTTTTCCGTCTTACCGCTTTCTTTTTTACTGTCCTGGTGGTAGATTTCGAAGATCGTTTCGCCCGTGCGGTGTTTTCTTGAAGAACAGGCTACGAAGAAATAATTATAATTGAATTTAAAATTCAAAACGGCAATAATAACTTGTAATATGCGCTGTAATCGTGTATTTCAGATGAAGTCTGCTGTATTTGCTTACCCTTCGCTCTTTGGAAGCTGGGGCGGCAGAAGCACCCCGTCTCTTCCCGTAAAAGGTCTTGGTCTCCATACTGTACTGTGGTCGCTGTAGTGCAGGTTCGCATTTTTTTTTGTGATGGGAGCTCACCCAATCCCTTGGTGTATTTATGCTATATTCACATGTACGGCTAGAATGTTCATTGTCTTCCAATGAAAGGCGGGTGCCTTTTGCCGAAGTCGGGAGACATTAGAGGCTTGCCACACCCGGACTGTTAAACCAACGCATTAGCACGTCAAAGCCCATTGAGGACCCGGGCGCAATAATTGTTTTGTCCCTTGATTTACTGATCTGCATTAATTATGGAAATCGAGTTCCTGCTCTGTGCAGACGACCTGGTCCCGCTGTCGCCCACAGAACAGAGGCTGCGCCAGAACCTGGCACTGCTGGAGCAGCACTGTCAGACCTGGGCGCCGACAGTCAATCTGGACAAGACCAGAGTTATGGTTTTCCAGAAAAAAAGCCAGACCTCAGGGAAACAGGTACAAATTCACACTTAACAACACATTAACACCTAACAACGGGAGCAGGGACGAATTAGGCCAGTACCCACTATTGTTAAACATACAGAAAAGGATATTAAAGTATTGAATATTAGTATTGGCTTTAGTATTAGCCATACAGAACATTAAAGTGCCCCTTTTCCATTCAGCGGGTGCCTGAGCCGCTGCGTCCTATCTTCTGACAGTCGCCGTTGTGAATGTCTGTAGAGTGTATCTTATTTTTAGTAAATAAAGTGCATTTTTGCACACTATATGTTCAAACGTTTTATGATATGTCGCTGTTGTGAATGTCTGTGGACATGTGCTGGCTGGACAGGAGGCTCTACTGTACACAGAGAGCTTAGAAGACAAAGATATCAATTTATTTTAGTCAAAAATTTATATATCACCTTTAAAAGTGGAATCTCAAAGCAAAGTAAATACCCAACACTGATTGAACCCATCTGCCATGCTAATAAAACACCAGAAAGCCAGGGAGGGGGAGGTCAAGCCAGAGAGTTTTTTACCCTCTGTCTAAAAACCCAAATAACCCGGGGCAGAGACTCCAGGGGGATCATTGCGTGGTACAGAGCGGAGCTCAGTCAATTCTTATGGAATGTGTTTTCTTTCTTCTTTTTTTCAGCATGGAATAAACCTGTTGCTTGATTCATATGGATGCCCGGTTCAGCCGGGGATTCAAAACATTTTTTTTTTTAATCGGGTATCAAAGGGAATAGGCATTATAACCCTGTTCATGCACAAACTGTGGCATGTTACATTGATTTGGGTGTCTCCTCTTGCCAGAAAGTCTAAATTGCATTATGAGCGCGGTTTTTGACTTTTTTTAAATTGCATTTTGAGCGCGGACAGCACATACAAGGGTTAATTGCACAATGAACTGCGCCAAGAAATTTAAAATAGTCTTCTTTAGGTGTGAGGGTGGGAGTGGACCGGAGCAGGCATAATCAGCAAACCAGGAAAACAAAGAACAGGACAGGTGAGACGTGTATCCAGAAAGCGAGTGATCAGAAAAAGGAAATGGTGTTATGCCCAGGTTTTCGACCCAATTGTTTTAACTTGCTAATGCATCAGACACATTTCCTGGCGTATTGTGTTTTAAATAAAATAGGAGTGTCTTTCCCTGGTATTAGCTCATCGGTATGGTGTAAGTTTTATCTGTACCATACCATACAGTATATAGGTACAGAATTCAAGCTGCACCACTGTATCGCTTTGGTAAGGAGACGGACAATGGCCAAAATCACGAAGACTCTCTCACACCAATTAATGAAGATGAAAAGAAACGGGAAGTCAACACGGGACATTGTACAGCAGTTGGCTTCGATGGACATCTTCGTTTCTGAAAGCACAGTGAGACGGCATTATAAAGGGGAGAGGAGGCAAAGAGAATCTAAACCGAGGACGATTCAAAGGTAAATAACTTTCTAAAAATATCTTTCTTGCATGTAAATACAACTACGCACATTATTTTTAAAACTAACTGTGATCTCTTTTTTTTCAAGTCCTATTGTGCGAGCTATCGACAAACTGACTGATGAAAATGATGAGCTACCGGCGATGCAAGTCCAAAGACGGCTATGGGCTGACCTCGGTGCGACCGTTAGCCCGACATCGATAAGAAGAGTACGCAGGAGGCTTGGATGGAGATACAGAAAAACCAACACATGCCCCATGATAAGGCTAAAAAACAAAGAGGAAAGACTCAAGGAAGCGCTCCAATGGATTGAACAGGGGGAGGCATTTCAGGATGTACTTTTCACAGACGAAACAACAGTGGCTCTGGAACAGTTTTCAACAATGGCATTTTGCAAAAAGGGGAGATATGTGAACAAGCCAAAGCCCAAGCATCCACTGAAGGTTCACATCTGGGGGGGTATATCTAGAAGAGGCCTGGGACCACTTCTTATTTTCGAAGGAATTATGGACCGTGAATTCTTCGAGGAAGTCGTGGTCACACAGCATGCTGCCCGATATATCAGGGAGCAGTTTGGATCAAGGCACCGTCTCTTTCAAGACAACGATCCGAAACACACAGCAGCAAGGGCGAGGCTTATAGCAGAAGGAGTGAACTGGGTGAAAACTCCAGCCGAATCCCCAGATCTAAATCCGATAGAGATGGTTTGGCATTCGTTGAAAGACTATGTTTGGAAAACTGCTAAGCCCGTCACAAAGCAGGAACTGATCGATGCGATCTATAAATTCTGGGAGGAAGAACTGACCGAACAAAATTGTTACAATTTTATTAACAGGCTGTTTCGTGTTCTTCCTAGGATTGTTGACCAGGGCGGGGGACATTCGGGAATGTAAGTCTGAGAAAGACAGTCTCACGTTTGTGGACAGTCTGTCCACAAACAAAACATGTAAAAAAAAATGTAAAAAAAACAATTACTTTTTGTCAATGGAAACCGGTGTGTGTGTCTCTCTCTGCTGGATGTCCCTCTCACTCTCTGCTGAATGAATAAAAGCATTTCATTAAAAACACGTTTGCGTTTGTCTGGTATTTACTTTGGTCCCTTTTAACTGTTTTTCGATCTACTGTATTGCTTTGAGATGCCACTTTTAAAGGTGATATGTAAAATAAAGTTTTTTATTATTGTTATAGAGAAACATGATCAGATTTTCCCTGGTTCAGAAAAAAAGATCTAAAGTGCTACACCTAACATTCTTAATTCGATGTATTTAAAGCAGTGAACTACTGTACGTGTAACATAACATTCAGAAATACAATCGAGAATAGTTTTGTGGTGTTTGTTTAGATGAAACGTTCCTAAAACGTATAACGTAACAAAATTAAAGACGATTAAAATCTGTAATCTTTCCACTTGTACCGTATGTCATCAGAAAGTTTCTGCTTTGTGTAAGGATGGTATCAAAAAAGTAATCTTAAGTGGTGAGAAAGCTGTGCTCAATGTATTTAAGGGACTTAAAAGTAAAAGGAGATGCTTCATATTGCTTGACTAATTTTAAAAACTAAGTTATAAATGCAGACGCTCCCTCGGTGCCGCGCCGGGTGTAAATATCAAAATATACATTCGTCCCGGGCACAGGCCGAAGAGCGCCCGGCTGGGGTGCGCGGGGAAGGGCAGGACACTAGTGAAAGGCGGGGTTTAGGAAGGCGTACAGTCTGGGCAGGTATAGATTACACTTTTCTAAAACGTATTTGAAAAATAAAAACGATTACAATCTAATCCTTCCACGTTTGATCCCAAAATCCCAAGAAATATAAATCTAAACGGGTAGAAAGCTTTGCTGAAAATTTATTAAGATACCTAGAAGACAGAGATACTGTATCAATTTATGTTGCATTAGCCTGATTATGATTAAAAAAACACATAATTAAACGCGCGTTTGCGATTTAAATCAAAACACGATTTAAATCAATATAAATGTTTATATTGTATCGCATACTGTCCAGCCTCCATTTCTCTATAAAAATTTACTCTATTACACAGACACACACACAATAGAAGCAGGAAGCAGAAGCAGAAGAAGGGAAGAAGGTGACTATTCATTGTTATCAAAAATGACTTAGAATCGATCATGTTGTGATATTTTGAAATATAAAAGTCAATTGATTGTCCATAATATCGCTATTCTATTTTTTCGAAGAAATGTTTGTTAAAAGAAAAGTCCAGCACCAGCTGGATTTGAACACACAACCCATGAGTTGGTAAGCGGGCATGTAGACCAGTAGGCTACAGGGGAAATCGCATGAAGAGGGAGGCGAAACAGCCCTACACAGCCCTGTCGCAGTACACGAATATAATCATAATGTTATTAAATTCTTTAGATACGCGATTCCATATTATATTAGCAGAAAAGCTTAAAACTACCACTTTTTCACACGCTATTTCACATGCTAGTTAAATACTTCGATGCTTGAAATGTTTAGGGAGAAATGGAATACCGGTGTGTATTTTTCCTTTAAAGTTCCGATTCCTGGAATCTGACTGGCTGACACCCTTCTGAAGTGGTTCCATAAAATCTGGTATACGGAAAGGAAAGCATTGATAAAAAAAGCCTGGATTCTCATGTATCTCATACAAGTATCTTTTAATACAGTCTTTGCTGTGCTCTTGAGGATCCTTGTGATATTTTAAGCTCTAGTTGAATGATAAGTGTTGCATTTTAAATCATTTTCGTAGTTAGAAATTATGAAACGCCCTGTTAAAAGCAAGGGAGTTTTTATGCTCGTTGAAGTAAAACAAAATGCCTGACAAAGTATGGCTTGGACAGATTCCAAGTGCTTGTACAAATGTGCTAAAGAAATTATACTTTGAGTATACAGCTTGTCCAAAGTCATTCATTATTAATACTATTAGTAATATCTTCGGTAAAGGCTTTGATGCATAAATATTTCTGATAAAGGTAGGTTGTGTACTTTTGTCCAACTGAGCAATCTTGCTTTCATAAAATATACCAACATTTTAATGACTGATGATTAACATGCTGTAATACACAGTTCAAAATTAAAAGCTCAAATGCTGTACATGAGAGGTTAAGCTCCCCCTGGCGGTTTTACAAGGTGACGCCGGATAGTTTCCGGCATGACGTCAAATGACGTCGATTAACCGCATGACACTGCTTGATACCACGTGATACCGCGTGATACCGCGACACGCCCACCGGGGTATGCCGCGAAATACCCCACCCATTTTGAATGGCTGCATCTGTATCTAGATTCTTCAAGAGTCTAGGGTTAATGTGAATATCAGATGTTAATGTTCACTGTGTTACAATGGACACCTCTTAACTCTGTTTTTGTTTGAATGCAACGATGCCTCAGGACCTCATGACCTCCAAAAAGGGGGGATATGAAGCGGCAATGCTTATTAATAAGTTAATAAGAATTAAGTGTTGCTGTGCTTTCCTAAATGAGGCCCCATCTCTCTTTCTCACCACAGAGAAGCTATTCATGTAGTTTTGATTTAAGGTGATTTTTCTCAGATAAGGAGCATCTCCCAAATCAGGATGCTTTCAGCCATGCTTGGCTATCATGATCAATGGCCATTCCTGGCACCTATCTGTCTGTAAGATTCTTGGGAACAGCTGGATTGTGGTCCTAGATGTCAGAGGCTATTGTTATTCAACTCTCACCTTGACCCACCAATCAGGAACTTGCAGGGCGTGGTAACACCACATGGGTCTGAAATGCCCGCTAAATTTTCGACCAATCATCACCTGTCTTGGTTCTGGTTTAAAAGACACTGCACAGCTCAGAAACTTTGCTTCTCCGGACGTTTTCACACCCTCAGAAGCAATCATGTGACGGCCAGTGTTGTCTGAATAGGGACTGGAACCTTTTTTCAGCAAAGTGTTGGCCCAGAGAATGCCCGTACATAAATCGCTATCCAACGCAAATGCGTTTGCTTCACTTAATCACAGGAGTATATGTTTGGACTTTTGTTGAAACCCTGAATAAGTTTTTATTCGGCAGCAGCACTTTACCAGAAGCAAACCAAGTTTCTTCCCCCTTGTGCATAGAGACTTTCTACTAGTCAGCCGGACTACCAGTAAGTCCCTGAGAGAGACACCGTCAAGCGCTTCACCACAGCAGAAACCTCTCCTCCTAATTTGTCCGATGCTGCTAGCCGCTAGCTGGTCTTTGGTTTCCATGTTGGAAAATACGAAGCGATATTTGGATAAGTAAACCCAGTGTTCTACATTGCATCCTGAGAATTCAATTGTTACCTCAACACAAGTTGATCAATTCAATTCATATTGTGTTCTTTTGAGTAGCTCATATAGACTGATTAATGGTAGCATAGCCAAATGGTATACTGAAGCATATTCTTTGTTTGTATCTCTTTTTATTTTGCATTTCTTCATGATTATAAACCTTGCACTCTGATAATCCTCACAGCATCTTGTTTATTGAATCCATGTGTGTGCTTCGCTGATCGATTAATTTTCTAATAGCCATAATGAATCACCTCGTGATTACTGCTACAATTAATCAATTTTCCCAGTAAATTCACAAAACCCCTTGTGACAGAGGGATCTCATTGGATCAGAATCAGGGTCCACCCATGTCTGCTACACGTGCTTCAGCAGAGGGCACGTTCCTGAAAAAGCCTAAGATGTCCCCCTACCAGCAAGGTGAGGAGGAGTGGACCTGTTGGCTAGTGCCTCTGCTTAACGGCAAGGCCTTGGAGGCTTACAGTACCATGGATGAAGACCAATCCAACATATACAGTGACCTGAAGGAGGCATTACTAAATTTGACATATCTCCAGAAACATACCGACAGTGCTTTATGATGACCACAGTTCCACCAGGAGAAACACTTACAGAAACCCCCTGAAGGGTCTGTACAGAAGACAGATTCGCCCAGAACAGTGTTCCAAAGAGGAGATTGGTGAGGCCATTATTTTGGAGCAGCTGCTACATGTCCTCCCTTATGACACCAGGACTTGGGTGAAAGAATGCCAGCCCATGGGTTGACAGCAGCCAAGCTGGCTCTGCAATATATCAACGCTTGACAAAGAGGTCCATCCATCTTCTGTGCCAAGGAGGACCAGAGATAACCAAAGACAGGGGGAGGTCAAGGACCCTAGTTTGCGTGGTACTCATAAGGACAAGGTCTGTTTTTATTGCCAGCAGCCAGGGCATAAAGCTTCCGCCTGCCCAGTGCGCAAGCCAAAACTGACTGTGTTTTGTTATGTCCCAAGAGAGGCTGAGAATCCTGGGTGGGAAGGTGGAGAGAATATTAGCAGTTTTGCTAATTGTTCTGTTCTAATTAATGGTCAGAAAGCAAATGTTTTACTGGACACTGGCAGTTCAATGACTCTTGTCAAAAAGTCCCTGGTTTCGGATAATAGAATCGAGTTAAAAAACCAAACGTCTGTAGAGTGCATACATGGGGATAAAAGGAAATACTTAGTACTTCACCTCGCACACACAATTCCCTGGACAGGTCTCCTAGGACAGCGCATCAGTTCACGTTTTTATTGGCCCACCATGTACACTGATGTTCAAAAGTACTGTACTACTTGTGCAGTTTGTCAAAAATCAAGTGCTGTCAGTAGATCTAATAGAGCTCCACTGCATCCGTTGCCGGTGATCTCCACACCTTTTCAGCACATTGCAATGGATATAATGGGACCTTTAGAGAAGAGCCATACAGGATATCAATATAAACCGGTTGTATGTGATTATGCCACCTGGTTCCCAGAAGCTTTTCCACTTCACTCCATCACAACACCGAAGATCATAAGTGCTCTGGTGCAGTTATTTTCCAGGATGGGCATTCCAGATGAGATACTCACTGACCAGGGAACTAACTTCACATCCCGACTGATGGGTCAACTCCACAAGCAGCTTGGCATCACTGCTATCAAGACCAGTCCCTATCACCCACAGACAGATGGCCTGGTTGAGCGCTTTAACCAGACCCTCATAAATATGCTGAGGAAGTTTGTCTCTGACACAGTAAGGACTGGGACAAGTGGTTGCCATTCCTTCTCTTTGCATACAGAGAAGTGCCAAAGTCCTCTACTGGGTTCTCCCCCTTTGAGCTATTGTATGGGTGGACTGTCCAAGGACCTCTGGATCTTCTGAGGAAGGCCTGGGAAGCCACTCCTGTTATAACGTCAGAGAAAAGTATTGTGCAATATGTTTTACAGATGAGAGACCACCTTGAGAAGTATGGGGAAGAGGCTCAAGAGAACCTAAAAGATTAGAGCAGTGGATTCTAAAAGGCTGAACAAGCTCATCAGGAGAGCAAGCTCTGTCATTGGGTCTGACCTGGACCCCTTGGAGGTAGTGGCTGAGAGGAGATTGGTGTCCAAACTAGAGGCCATCATGAACAACATCTCCCATTCCCTCTATGACAGGCTTGTAGAAATGAAGAGCACGTTCAGCAATAGAATGATTCATCCATGGTGCGACAGGGAGCGCTACAGGAGGTCATTCTTGCCTTCTGCCATAAGACTGTACAACGCATCCACCTTGTGTCTGGGCAGAGGCAACATTGACAGTGACCTGTTTCTGGACTGAACGGTAAACTGCTACATCTGTTCTTTTTCTTTTCCCGTTTACAACCGTTTTTTGTGCAATATATGCCAGGGACCCGTGCAATACATTTATATTTACATCTATATTTACATCTGTATTTATATTCATATGTGCAATATGATTTTTCTGCGTACTGTTCTGTTCTAGTTTGTTCTTTGTGTGTTCTGGACTGTGAGTAACTCTTTTAGTGCACCCCTCACTGTACTGACTGTATTGTATGTATTGTATTATTATTATTATTGTATCATTTGTTACACTGTGGCTGTGTTGTCTGTGTTAAGCTGCTGTTGCACTGCAATTTCCCGACCTTGCTTATGGTGTGTAAGGTGAAGGAGGAAATGGATGACTTTGCCGACTTAGAGGCATGGAAGCAGCAGACAGAAATGAACCTAAAACACCTGACTGTGAGCCAGGTAGCTGAGTTGCAGCAACTGTTTGCGGAGTTGCCTGCCCTGTTTGCACATTAACCTGGGAATACCAGCATCCTTCACCATGCCATTCACTTCAAGAATCCTACACCAATTCACCAGAGACCACATCACGTGCCTGACAGGTTAGCTGGAGCGCTGAAAGCGGAGATCCAAACCATGAGAGACATGGGAGTTATTGAGCCATTGACCAGTGAATGGAGTAGCCCCGTAATCATTGTTCCAAAGAAGGATGAGTTCCTAAGAGTTTGCTTGGATTTCCACAAGCTCAACGCTGCCTCCCGGTTTGATGCTTACCCAATGCACTATATTGATGACCTCCTTGAGAAGATAGGGGCCGTCAGTTTCATTACCACCTTAGATCTCTGTAAGGGGTATTGGCAGGTGCCCTTGGACGAAGCATCCAGACCTTACACTGCATTTTGAAAACCATTGGGATTATACCACTTAACTGTGATGCTTTTTGGAATTACCTGGATGATGTGGTCATTTTTAGCAACACCTGGGAGCAGCACCTCAAACATCTCCGCCAGGTCCTGGGGAAAATACACAGTAAGGGTCTGACACTCAATGTCCACAAATACAAATGGGCCAAGAGAGAGGCCTGGTATCTAGGATACCTTTTGGGGAATGGCCAGGTCCATCCACAAGCTGACAAGTTGGAAGCCATTAAGAATAGCTCTTGTCCCTGGACCAAGAAACAAGTAAGATCCTTCTTTTTTTTGGCCGGGTGGTAACGACGGTTCATTCCATACTTTTTGTCCATTGCTGTACCTCTGACTTACCTCACTACTAAGGCAGCAAAAAATCCCGTCATATGGACAGAAGAGTGTGAAAGAGCATTTAACACCCTAAAGAACCATCTTAGCTCTGCCCCAGTGCTTTGTAGCCCGAACTTTCAGAAGAGATTTTTGGTACAGGTGGATGCCTCCGCTGTGGGCATTGGAGCGGTGTTAGCTCAAGGGAAGGAAGGATAGGAGCAACCCATCTTGTATTTGAGCCGCAGGCTTCTGCGCCAAGAAATCAGGTACACCACCATTGAGAAAGAGTGTCTTGCCATCAAGTGGGCCCTTGATAGTCTCCGCTACTACTTACTGGGATGAGAGTTTGATTTGGACACTGACCACAAAGCACTCACTTGGTTGCAGACTATGGAAGATCACAATGCTAGGGTGACGCAGTGGTACTTGGCATTGCAACCATATTGTTTTAAAGTTCATCACAAAGCTGGCAAGATGAACATCACCGCAGGCTACCTATCCAGATTGCCGATCTTCGTCAATCCTGGAGAGGAGGGAGGTAATGTGACAGAGGGATCTCTGTCACCATCTGCAGATGGTACAGTACATGACACTCATTATCCCACTTAAGCTACACATGTTCATGAATCCACTTTCCTGTCAGCTAGCTAGCTCATGAAGGTGCACACTCAGGGATTGGATAGCAGTTTTCCATTTCATACACGCAAAACATAACCACATTTTATTTCTAAATCAGTTCCTGTTATCTCTAGAAAATCAGACACAAACACAAACTCTGAAGGGCTGACGTTAAGTTTTCTTTTTATTTGTACTTAGCTGTGTGAGAGAGTACTCTGTCTTTTTGTCTGTCTTCTTTTTCCGTGTTGTTGGAGTCTGACTTCTGGATATGGTGGCCTCAAAACCGATACCTGTTTTCAGCTTGGCTTTGTAGCGTCAATGCTGAGTGGTACAGATGCAGCCATTCAAAGTGCGTGGCTCAGACACGTTCCGCGGGTAATTGGTTACGTCATCGAATGTCATACCGCGGTACGTGATTGGTTGACCAACAGGGGCACTCGTGGTGCATTGGTCAGTCGTAGAAAGATTTAAATGTCTTTACTGTGCCCGTTTTAGTATTGAATATTTATATGGAATTTTACCACTGAAGGGTAATCTTAGTAGCTGAGCATAAAAAGAATAGGAGCATAACGCGTGTGAAGGCCATAAACGATATTAATTTTGTTACATAAACATACAGTATTACAGTAACTAACGTGAAATAACTGTCACGGACGTCCAAAGGGACAAACCGTGGAGAGCAGGAGAGCGGAAAATGACCCATATGCGTAGCGGCGAGACGGGAAAAAAGGCCCGGGCTCGTTAGTGCAAAGAGTTCAGGACTGCCGTATAGAAACCTATGCCCTCAGGTAGCGGACATGGGGCGACCTGTTGCTAGGCGGGTCTCAGGACATCCGAACGGCAGGCAGAAAACTAGGGACAGGACAGAGAAGGAGCGCCCTCTGGCTGCAGAGGGTGTGACAATAACATGTATAAAAAGTTGTAGTTTTAAGCTTTTCTGCGAATACGCTCGATACCAGAGTCAACAAGCGTACTTTTAGAATTTAATTAATAGGGAATATAATATGGAATCGCGTATCTAAAGAAATTAATAACGATATACTTTTATTCATGTACTGCAACACAAGAATAGTATACGCTGTACAATGTCTGTTGATACTGTTTGTGTAGGGCTGTTTCACCACTTCTCATGTGACCTTGCAGGTGGTCCTGTGGTCTTGGTGCCTGACAACTAAACCACAGGTTGGGTGTTCAAATTTAGCTGGCGCTGTGACTTTTATTTTAACAAACATTTCTTTGAAAAAATAGAATAGCAATATTATGGACAATTAATTGACAATAAATATAGAAAAGCACATATTAAATTTGGGAAATTTGGTTTCTGTCAAAGCGCAATGAAACCTATATCTTGATTCTTATGGACGCCCGGTCCCGCCATGGATTAAAAAAAAAAACACGCAATCGCGTATCTAAAAAAATAACAGTATAACTATGTTCATGCACAAACAGTAGCATGTTACATTATTAATGTGGGTGTCTCCTCTTGCCAGAAAGCTCTAAATTGCATTTTGAGTGCGGTTTTTGACTTTTTTAAAATTACAACTGTAGTGTGCTCTCACGAGGCACCTGTAATGTAGGGGTTTGGGCATTTACTGGGACAATTATTAATTGTGGCAGTAAATCACAAAATGATTCTTTTAATGGTCTTAGAATCCAACCATGCGGTATAACTCAAACAACGCACATACATGGGTACTAATACACAAGAGTACATTTATTAATACATAGAATGTGCATGTAAACCTAACAGATCTTATCGTGAGTGTTAGTAGAATACAAAAGATATATATATATATGCATTCAGTCACAAAGAGTTACACATACAGATGCAGCCATTCAAAATGGGTGGGGTATTTCGCGGTATACCCCAGTGGGCGTGTCGCATCAAAACGCAGTATCACGCAGTGTATCGCGTCATTTGATGTCATACCGGAAATTATCCGGAATCACCTTGTAAAACCGCCAGGAAGAGCCAATAAAGCTTAACCTCTCATAAACAGCATTTGAGCATTTAAATTTAAACTGGGTATTACAGCATGTTAATCATCATTCATTAAAAAGTTGGTATATTTTATGAAAGCAAGA
This sequence comes from Atractosteus spatula, assembly GCF_055471065.1. Lineage (NCBI taxonomy): Eukaryota > Metazoa > Chordata > Actinopteri > Semionotiformes > Lepisosteidae > Atractosteus > Atractosteus spatula. Next base: position 43,538,583 of record NC_142709.1, on the reverse strand, counting down.
TTGCTCAGTTGGGCAAAAGTACACAACCTACCTTTATCATAAGTGTTTTAATTATGCAGAAATATTTTATGCATCAAAGCCTTTACCGAAGATATTACTCATATTATTAATAATGAATGACCTTGGACAAGCTGTAAACTTAAAGTATTACGCTGGTCCACATTATTTGTACCCGTCATTTTAAATGAAAAGACTTTCATCGACAAAAAGTAACAACACAGCATTTCGTTGATCTAACTAACAAGGACGGGACATTAGCTAGCCAATATGATAAAGGAATAAATTACTTTTTTTGTTTATTTCTTTAGCACATTTATTTGAACATTTCCATCGATTGTACAAGCACTGAATGTACAAATGCCCAACGAATCCGTTGTTCGTTGGGCATTTTCTTTTAGTATAACAGACATAAAAACTCTTGACTTAAAACCTTGCTTTTAACAGAGCGTTTCATAATTTCTAACAACAAAAATTATTTAAACTGCGACACTTATCATTCAACCAGAACTCAAGAAATCACAAGGATCCTCAAGAGCACAACAAAGACTGTTTTAAAAGATACTTGTACCAGATACATGAGAATCCAAACTTTTTTAGCTACGTCTTTAAAATGTATCACACAGTAACAAGTCAAATTTCAGGGGCGTCCGTATAACAGAGATTATGGTACCGCTTCAGAAGGGTGTCAGCTAGTCAGATTCCAGGACCGGAATTATCTGTTTTATAATCGAGAATATGTAAGCACGTATCTAAATTAATCATGATATTAATTTAAGGATCTAAATTTCCAAATCTATGTATCTTTAAAGCTGGTAGTATTACTGTATTTCACTTTCTTTGTAAACACGTTTTGTTAACACCCGAATCGCAGGTGGATTCTGTTTTTTGGTCTGTTATGGTCTGTAGCTCAAATCCTGCTTAACTAAAAATTAGACGCGAGAAGAGTATTATTGGACAATGTTGTGAGGCTCTGGCGGAATTTCTCTGTAAACTGAAGAGTTATAGAGGAGACAGGTTGTGTATCGCTTCTTTTGACACTTGTAAAAGAAACATTCCAATGTTAATGCGACACGGAAGATAATGTGGTGTATTGGTCGTTAGTGAAAAGATTTAATCATTTAATCTCTTTACTGCGCACATTTTAATCTGCTTAGTATTGAATATTTATATGGAATTTTACCACTAAAGGGAAATTTTAGTAGCTAAGCATAAAACGCAGAGGAGCATAAAGAAGGCAATAAAGGTCATAAACGATATTAATTTAGGAACATAAACATATTATGTAAACTGTATGTTGCTGTTATCGGTATTTTAAAGAAAAAATACACACCAATACTCAATTTCTCCTAAAGTATATTGACATTTTTTATATTTCAAAATAACACATGTTCGTACTGTATGTACAGTACACAGCGGTACCGCAGAATGAACTGTAGGGCGCAAATCCACCCGAACCCAAAAGCCCAACATATTAATGTGCATTCGCCTGGCGCAGTGCGGTTTTCATCACTCTCTGGGGAATAGTTTTTAATTCAGTTTGGCTTTCTGGAGCGGGGGTAGCGTCGCTCAAAGGCGGCCTTCCCCCCTTTAGGCCGTCCCGCTCCCATTTCCAAACGGCCTCCGGAGTCCCCGGGGATCCAGCGCCTGGCACTCCCATGCGATGTGCCCCCTCTCCCCACAGCGGTGGCAGATCCCCCCCAGCATCGCCGCGCTGGTCGTCTCCTCCTCCCCATCTGATTCCCCGTGCACCCCTCTGTTGGTGCCCACCGGTCTCCTCTAATACAGCATCAGCCTGCTCAGCCAGAGCCAGGGCCTGCTCCAAGAGGACCGGCGCAGCCAGCATCACGTGGCGCTGCACCTCAGTCGGCACCAGGGCCCAGAGAAACGCCTGGAACGCTATCTCCCGGTGGGCATCCGCCACATCTGCGGTGACTGGACCCAGTGGCTCTCCCGCTAGGCAGTAGCATTGGGCCAACCTTGCCCGCAGCAGTCCTGGCGCCTCCCCTCTCCTGCCAAAAAGCCTCCGGAGGGCCGACGCCAACGCCACATAGTTGTACCGCTGGTCCCCGGGTACATCCAGCAACGCCTGGCAGGGCTTCCCCTCCAGGATGGCGGCGAGGTGGCCCACTATCTCCACCTGAGACCAGCTGTTTGCCCAGGCCGCCATCTGGAACTGGGCCTCAAACATTTGCCATGGGATCTCCCCATTATAATGGCTCGGTCTCACTGGCGCAGGCTGGAGCAGGGGTGGCGGGCTGAACCCCGCTGGTCTGGCGTCTCTTTCCTGCCACATGGCCTGAGGCGACCCGGGAAAGGGCCCCCCTTCCACTGAGTAGGTCACCGTGGGGTAGCCCTGATAAGGGCTGTGGCCACTGGTGGTGCTGAGGGGTCATCCCGGCCCCTGGCGGCTTCTGCTCGCCCCCAAAAGGAGCTTTAGGGGGTCACTCGGCTGCTGGGGGAACCGGCGCTTCTCTGAGTCTGACATCATCGGCCATTCACTGTCCATCCTCCCGCTTCTAACACCAATGTAATGAATTTGGGTTCGTTGAGGATGAATACAGAGACTCAAACCTGTGGAGTTACAAACTGCGCTTTATTTCTTCTACGTCACCACCCACCAGCAGCACTCCCACACCCAGACGAGAGAGAAACACAAGACAAGCCCGCCAAGAGCGCGGGCCCGAGAGAGACAGAGAGATAGACAGAGAGAGAGACAGAGAGAGAGAGAGACACCAAGGGGTGTGGAACCAGGGAACTATTTACATGGAAAACGGGCGATCTCCCCAGACTGTACGCCCGTTTCACTGTTACCTGGATACCTCTTGGGGGATATCCTCTATATCCTTTTGAGGGGAATATCCTCTTGGGGGATATTCTAACAACAAGTGATTATAAGACGATCTGTCAATGAAATACAATATGCTGGACAGTATGCTTCTTAAAGCCCTTTACAGGATAACAACAATAACAACAACAATTTTACAAGTCCTGGGAGGAAGAATATCATCAATATTAATAATAATAATAAACTTTATTTTATATAGCACCTTTAAAGGTTGCTTTTTTAAAAAAAAAACTTTTTTAAAAGTTTGCATTTGCACACAGAGCAGTGTTTACTTGAACATGGAGATGCCATACTGAATAATTCCTGCACACAACCATTGCAGCGGAATTTGCATTATTTGGCAGGGCTATGACTCATACAAGTGGTGGTGGATTTGGAGACAAAATGTATTTACATTGGGTTGCTGTAAGTGGAGCACTAATAAGCCCAAAGCTCTACTTATTATTTTACAAAAGAATGCACCTGACAAGCTGGACAGTATGCTTCTCAAAGCGCTTTACAGGATAAAAACAACAATAACAACAACAATTTACAAGTTCTGGGAGGAAAAATATGATCAATATTAATAATAATAATAATAAACTTTATTTTATATAGCGCCTTTAAAGGTGGCTCCTCAATGCGCTTTACAGGATAACAACCGATGAAACAACATTGGTTGGGGGTTGAAAATACCTGTGAAACTGGTTTGTTCACAATGTACTGTAGACACAGTGTTACACCAACGCATTAGCATGTTAAAGCGATTCCATTGAGGAGCCGGGCGCGATAATTGTTTTGTTCCTTGATACAGTATCTGATCTGCAAGGTCATTTGTAACAAAACAAAAACTAAAAATAAGATACAATCTACAGACATTCACAACATAAACATATCTTAAAACATTTACATATATTGTTAAATTATTACTTTAGATATATACTTTAGGTTACTGAAACAGCCAGTTAATAAAATCGTTGCAATTTTGTTCTTGTTTGGAGGTGGGGATATTCTGACAACAATTGATTTAAAGACAATCTGTCAAAGTGCAATGAAATACAATAATTACGCTGGGTGAACGTTCCTAGGTCAAATTCTTCCGCGACAGGGGTACCTTTAAAGCGCAGACGACGGCACCGAAAAATTTTGGCGCGCCCTCTCTTTAAAGCCCTGGCCAAATACGAAGACAGTACGTACAGTTATAATTCAAACTGAATTAAAAACTACTCCTATTTGGCATTTTAGTTATGGAGGCGGAAAGACGCCCTCCCATCTCTGGGTGCCTGAGTTGTCGCCATCTTTAACCAGTTCCGAGTCGCTGCAGGTAGAGACACGTTTGAAAAAAAGTTCATCCCAGCTACAATACATTATTTTTTAATATTTTTGTGGTAAGAGGGAGCAAAACATCAGTATTTACTGCTAGTAATTAGTGTACGATCTATAGTTGAAATCTGAGCCTAAATAAAAAGAAAAGCATTTTCAGAGAGCAAAGAGATTGCATTGTGCTGCTGTAATACAGTTTAAAATAATTAAAAGTCTAAACAGTATCAGCTTTATTTATGGGTTGTAATATAAAAAAAAGTCAAAAACCACACTCAAAATGCAATTTAGAGCTTTCTGGCAAGAGGAGACACCCAAATTAATAATGTAACATGCTACTGTTTGTGCATGAACATAGTTACAGTATACTGTTATTTCTTTAGATACGCGATTGCATGTTTTTTTTTAATCCCTGGCGGGACCGGGCGTCCATAAGAATCAAGTTATAGGTTTTAATGCGCTTTGACAGAAACCAAATTTCTCAAATTTAATATGTGCTTTTCTATATTTATTGTCAATTAATTGTCCATAATATTGCTATTCTATTTTTTCAAAGAAATGTTTGTTAAAATAAAAGTCACGGCACCAGCTGGAATTGAACATCCAACCTGTGGTTTAGTAGTCAGGGACATAGACTACAGGACCACCCGCAAGGTCACAGGAGGAGTGGTGAAACAGCCCTACACAAACAGTATCAACAGACATTGTACAGGGTATATTATTCCTGTGTTGCAGTACATGAATATAATTATATCGTTATTAATTTCTTTAGATACGCGATTGCGTATTATATTCCCTATTAATCAAATTCTAAAAGTATGCTTGTTGACTCCAGTATGGAGCATATTCGCAGAAAACTACCACTTTTTATACACGTTATTGCACGTTAGTTACTGTAATACTGTATGTTTATGTAACAAAATCAAGCTACTCTCAGCTACTAAGATTTCCCTTCAGTGGTAAAATTCCATATAAATATTCAATACTAAAACGAACACAGTAAAGGCATTTAAATCTTTCTACGACCGACGAACACACTACGAGTGCCCCTGTCGGTCAACCAATCACGTACTGCGGTATGACGCGCAATGACGTAGCCAATTACCCGCGGTACGTGTCTGTGCCACACACTTTGAATGGCTGCATCTGTATCCAAAAATTATATTTTACTGCTTTTATTTTACTCTTTCCCCAAGTAAAAGTAAAAAAATTGAATCTTCCCATTGAAATATGCATGTGATTTTTCCTATAAATATGCCTTTAGAACTAGGGGTTAGGTTTGGACTTTTTGAGTCTCCATAGGCAGACACTATAACACAACCAAGAAGTTACAAACAGCAAACAAACAAACAATAAGTACCACACAAATTGAGAAAGCTCTCCATTCACACATACATACAACAATACAATACAACAATGGCAATACAATCACCATGTATGCTTTTGTATGTAACTGGGTGCCACTGTGCCTCAGATTAATGAATGGACACACAACAGTCACCAGCCAAACCCTGAGTGTGTACCCTCAGGAGCTAACTAGCAACTGGTTGGGGAAAATGTGTCTGTGTGATTTTACTGTGCTATCCATGCCTAGTGATAGAGTCCTCTGTCACAAATACGTGTCAGTCTTCTCAGGTATGCAGTTTTCAAACTCAACTAAGCAATTTTATTTTTACCTGTTACAAATCACACCATATATCAAACAAACTTTCTTTTTCTCGTGCAAATTCTACATATGTCTGGCCATCTCACTTCTTATATCACTGTAAAATGCTGTTGATAGGCTTCAGGAACCAACTCATACAGATGCAGCCATTGAAAACGCACAGTACAACCCTGTACCACGCAAAATTACCTACAGTACACCGTGTTGTACCGCGGTACATGATTTGGCTGGCCGAAATGACCAACAGGGGCACTTGTGGTGCATTGGTTGTTAGTGAAACGATTTAATCATTTAATCTCTTTACTTGTCTTAATCTTCTTAGTATTAAATATTTATAAGGAATTTTACAACTAAAGGGAAATTTTAGTAGCTGAGCATAAAAAGAAGAGGAGCATAACGCATCTGAAGTTCATAAACAATATTAATTTAGGAACATAAACATATTATGTAAACTGTATATGGCTGGTATTGGTAGTTTAAAGAAATACACACCAGTATTCTACTTTTCATCTTTTTGAGCATCAAAATCTTTCATTCGGTTACATACTGTGGTTATTTTGTAATAGTTTTTACGTGCTCCTTCTGACTATATTAAGCTTCGTAAAAAGATATAGTTTTGACATTTCCTATGAATATTTGCGCGCGTTACCACATTAAAAAAACGCATACTTTTTAGAATTTGATTAATAGGGAATATAATATGGAATTGTGTATCTAAAGAAATTGATAATGATATATTGTAATTATATTCATATACTGTTGCTCAAATTATCACAGTAGTATACTTTCTTTGGAAATGTCTGCATCAGTTTAACTTATTCACCATGATTACGTGGCATCATAGCTTAGGCATGTTCCTTGCATGCTGGAGGTCAGGGGTTTGAACCCAGCTGTCACCATAAGTTTTCTTTTGACAAATACACATTTCTCTGAAAAACTAAAATAACAAATATTATGGACATTATATTGATATTTTTTATAATGCTAAATATCAATACATGTTTGAAGCTAAGTCATTTATTAATAACAACGAATAATTTCAAACTGCTACTGTACTGCCACTACTGTCGTTATTACTAATAATAAATATTATCGTCACTATACTGAATTTGTTGGTATTTCTAAATATCACAAAATGCTCAAAGTTAAGTGAGTTAAGTGATTAACCTTTTCCATGAATACTTGCACTCGTTATCGCAGTAAAAAAAAGCATACTTTTTAGAATTTAATTATTAGGGAATATAATATGGAATTGCGTCTCTAAAGAAATTAATAACTGTATTAATTTAAGGATCTAAATATATGTCTTTATATAGCTGGTAGTTTTACTGTAATCCACTTTCTTTGTTTACAAGTTTTATTTTTAATTTGACTCATTCACGCATGATGAATTGTGAGAGAGTGATAGATGGAGACAAGATGGAGGTTTCTTGTCAAAACTACATTCCCAGAATGCAGTGGGAAATAATGTGCCACCCTCAGTCCACCTGACCAGCTGATGCACTGCATCAGAGAAAATGACTGAAGGATTAGCCCATTAAGAGTGAATTCATAAAGCCAGAATTACATACTATCCCTACATCTGCAAAACACCTGATCCTTTATTCTTCACAACTGAAACTGAGTCATCACTTGACTGAGAAAGCTTTAGAGAGCTTTACATTTTTATTTTCAACAAATTCTAAACATGACATTTACATTGGCATTTTACTCCTGATGGTAACTGTAACAAATTGTCACGTTTCACATCTTTGCGAAACAATCATGACATTCTCATCCATTCTAAGGTTTGATGTTTTTTTTTTTATTTTGAAACCATGACTTTTACTTGCAGGTGTAAAGTAGACTTAACAGCTTCAGATTAAAAAGGTTATTAATAATATCTTCCGTTTCGCATTAACATTGGAATGTTCTTCCAAGTGTAAAAAGAGGCAATACACAACATGTCTCCTCTATAACTCTTCAGTTTACTGAAAAATTATGCCAGAGCCACACAACATTGTCCAATAATACTCTTCTTGTGTCTAATTTCTAGTTTGGTAGGATTTGCATGATAAGCACATTTTTTAATGGGGATGACATTACCCACGTCTATATCACAGTACAACATTTGTTTGTGTCAGGAATGCCATACCATCTCTGTTGGACTTAAATCTGGGGATTCAGCTGGAGTTTTCACAAGCTGTGTCTTGTGAAAACAGCCACAACGTGTTTTATCTCTCCTCTTTTCAACATGGAATAAACCTATTACTTGTTCCCTTACTGTAACTACTGCATGATTTCTTTATCCATTTCAGCTAAATGAGGGGAATTAAATCAGTCAGAATATTGGAGTTCCAATTGTAAAAATAGCCCTTCTACTGAACGAGTTTGTCAAGGTCACGGTTTCAAAATAAAAAAAACCATCAAAACGTAAATTGGATGAGAACGTCATGATTGTTTCGCAAGGATGTGAACTTTGAACAATTTGTGATATTTAGAAATACCAACAAATTCAATATAGTGTTGATAATATTTATTATCAGTAATAATGACAGTAGTAACAGTGGCAGTTTTAAATCATTAATTGTTATTAATAAATGACTTGGCTTCGAACATGTTGTGATATTTAGAAATATAAAAAATGTCAATATAGTGTCCATAATATTTGCTATTCTAGTTTTTCAAAGACATTTTTATTTGTTAAAAGAAAACTCATGTTAATAGTTGGGTTTGAACACCAGACATCCAACATGGAAAGCACACGCCTAACCCATTACGCCACAGATGTAATCATGTGGGAAGGAGTGATGGAGACACTTTCAAAGAAAGTGCACTACTGTGATAAATAAACTGTGTGAATATAATTATATGGTTATTAATTTCTTCAGATAAGCGATTCTATATTATATTCCCTATTAATCAAATTCTAAAAAGTATGCTTTTGTTTACTGCGATAACGAGCATAAAAGGAGCATGTAAAACTTTTCCAAAATAACCACAGTATGTAACCGAATGAAAGACTTTGATGCTTAAAATGTTTAGGAAGAAAGTGGAATACTGGTGTGTATTTTTTCTTTAAACTACCAATACCAGCCATTTACAGTTTACATAATATGTTTATGTTCCTAAATTATTACCGTTTATGAGTATGTGAAAGGCATGGTGAGTCAGAGCTTCTCAAAACTTACTTTGTATGATTGGAAACAAATACGTGATCATATCAACGAAATGCTGTGGTGTTACGTTTTGTCAATGAAAAAATAAATTGTAAAACTTTCATTTACAAAGACGGTTACAAAGAAAGTGGACCACGGTAATACTTTGAGCTTACAGCCTGTCCAAGTTCATTCATAATTAATATATGTTAGTAATATCTTCCGTAAAGACTTTGATGCATAAAATATTTCTGCATCATTAAAATATTTATGATGAAGCTTGAAAGTTGTGTACTTTTGTCCAACTGAGCAATCTTGCTTTTATAAAATATACCAACATTCTAATGTTTAATGATACACATGCTGTAGTACACAGTTTAAAATTATTAAAAATCTAAAGAGTGTACAACTTAAATTCTTAATTGGAAAGAGATTGTCTTTCAGCAGTGACCAGTATTTGAAACTAGCCACAGCTCAAATGCTGTACATGAGAGGTTAAGCTTTATTAGCTCCACCTGGCGGTTTTACAAGGTGATTCCAGATACTTTTATCAGAACTGCGGTATGACTTTTCCATAGCGTACTTCGTGCATTTTGAATGGCTGCATCTGTATATATACAGATATAAAAAGTGTAACTCTTCTGAAAGAATGCTCATAGATAACAGTTTCCATAGATTCACTGGTACACAAAAAATGCATTCTTTTTACAGAGCAGTGTCATTACCAATGCTTTTGTCAAATGTAAATTGAATTTATATCCCCACTTCAAGATCATACAGAAGTGAATGAGAGGAAAGCAACTTTTTCTATGGGAAGAAAAAAAAACTACTTCTTATTTCTGAATATATCAATATGCTGCCAGAAGGAAGAAAATGTCCTCAATTTCCACTACCCCCCACCAATGTCACCTTACTTTAATTAATTTTGATTCCAAAAAAATTAAAACATAATGAACAGATGGGAGAGAAAGAAGTGAAGTAAGAGGCCAGAAAATCAGTCATAGTCCTCTAACATCCTTCTTCTACTATCCTACAGATTGTAGAGGAAGAAAGATATAGAAATTAGAATTAGAACATTATTGTCACTGTCTTGTTTAGATCTCCTTGCTCTTTATCTGTCTCTGGTTGATGTCACACAACTAAGGAAAGCCAACACATACAACTCAGTGAAACAATTACTCTGTTACACTAATTTTAGGTGCAGTTTCATAAATCTTTATTGCTGGATTGTATCCAGCAAATAGTCATTCAGCTAGAAATCTATAGTATTATTATAATATCTTTAAAAACTATTAATATACAGAAATATGACAGAAAGAATGGGTTTACAGTTTAACATTCTTCATATTAACGTAGTATTTTAACATTAGTTTTACATTTTATTAGTATTATTACAGTATTATCACAGAATATCAATGAGATAGTAGAAAGTATTTTCTATGTTTACAAATAGTGCCAAAGAGTCAGAAACAAAGGCACTTCAGTCTTTTTGTTTTATTCAGATTTAGTACTGTTGTTACTATACGTTTTTGGAATGGAGAAACATAATTTTCAGTTGTGCTGTTCATATCTGACTTCAGAATACACAGACTGTCTGTCTGTTTTTCTCCTCTTCTTCCCAGTTTTAGTTTTAGAGTCAGCGAAGCTCAAGGCAGCATAATTCAGCACATCTGTGTCTTCATTCTGAAAAAACAGCAACATCACACTTTTCACTGGAAGAAGCCTGAGCTAGTAGAGGGTAGGAAAGGGTCTCCTGGACCATGCTTTGAACTTTTAGTGTGGATACTTTGTGATTGTTGTGAATTGGCTGGCCTAATGGTATCCAGGGTCTGAAAACATAAAGACCCCCAAACTTGTTAAGAGTCACTTCCAGAGGTGCAGTCTCATGATTGGGAGCTAATCCCTCAAATATAGAGAAGGAAGTCAGATTCCATTTTGCATGATACTGTTATCAGGAATAGTTTTGGAATAGCTGGAGGACTCCAAGCTGAACCAATTGAGATTTAAGTACTTGGGACAGAAGGAAGAGAAGAGTTCAGAGGTTAACAGAAGTAGTCACCTGAATTGGAGAGAGTAAATTTGAGAGACACTGCCTAATGACTTGGAGCTGAGAGCTCAGGGAATTGAAGGAGGTGTCGAGGTGAAAGAAGGGAAGGGGAAAACCTAGGGAAAAACTAAAAGATAATGCAGAAGGAGGGAAATCGAGGGAACTCAAAACTTCAAATGTATGCATTTGAGAACTTGAGGTTTAAATAGAGAACAACTGAAAAATTGAGGAGGGTTTCTGTCTTCTCTTCCTGAACCCTCACTTGGTAGTTATCATTAGAAATAACACAGTAATACCTCTGAATGTCATACTGGTAACACATTTTTATTTATTATATATTATATTTATTTAATATATATGAAATATTCCAGACCAGACAGAATCTATTCTCAGCTTGTTGCCTGCTATCTGTGTCCCTATTGCAAATACCAGAATTAAATAACTGTCCACATACTATTCCTTTTTTTCATTCTGATGAAGTAATTAATTTTATTGAAAATATCAATAACACTAAATCACATTTTCATCAAAATAATCAATTTTTGCAACAATTATTGCAAGCATTGCAATAACTTTTGTCAAAATGTTTCTCTAATATGACTCACGTATTTGAAGCAAAACCTCTTGAGAAAGCGAACAGAAGAAATTATAAATCAGTTACAATTCATGTGATGCTCTTAGTATTTATAAGAAATTATATATGAAAAAAGACTAAAGATAGGCCCACTTTGTAAAATGTTGATATTTTGGGGGCTGATGAAGAGGATAATAAATTTGGAATGTCAGACCTCACTAATTATAATGACAGGCAACACAAATTGTGTTTTCAATTACAGGCTCTATACGTCTTACTTTTTAATCAAATATTCTTTATTACGATGACTGTTTATGAAATGTTTATACATTTCAGCAGCCAATAAAGTACCTGTTTATTTGAGGAATCCACAGTGGTGTGTTCATGGAGGCTCTGCTGAGAAATATGTCCTGATAAGAAGACATACAGTAAATTATCGTCACACATTATCTGCCCTTTGAGTTAAAATAAAGAAAAAACACTGAAAATGAAATGAAATTTGTGATTTTTTAATGATATATATATATATTTTTCAGAGGATTATGGATAAATATTTAAAAACACAACACAATCCTTCTTTAAAGGTTTAACTATCTGAAATTCATATTTTGGGATGAATCTTAGTATTTAGCTGCAAACAGCAGTATTATTTCTTTAACATAATATTTATTTTTATGGTTATGTTGATTTTTAATCCACTGACCTGTACACCAATTGCTTTTTTTCTTCAGTATTGCATAGTTGAGAACAACAATCACAATCACACAAACGGCGTTAGACACCAACAAGCCAAGGACAAAGGGATGACTTAGAATTTGATCAACATTTCCTGAAACAAGTTGCCATGATTATGAAATGCACCATAAATGAAACACAATTTCAAGAAAAAAATAAAGACAATGTATTTGTCCTTTTTTAATTCAGGTTTCATTGTAAATATTTGTTCATACATGCAATTTCTCATGTACAGCAGCTTTGGATTTGCCAGATCAAAAAGTGTGAGAAAACTACGAATCCAAATCCATTTGAACATTTAAATATAGAAATATGTTGGCATACATAGTGTTTTCAAAAATTAGCATAGAGATATTTATTTTAGAGTTATCTTATCATGTAGAAGGTGTGAAGGCAAAACATTTTTCAGACATTTCAAATTTTTCTATGTGACATGATGAAAATTTCAAAGTAATAGGATTATTATTATTATTGTTCACTCACCTTTACCTGTAATCTCCAGCTCTGTTCCATTCCCAAACAAGATCTCCCCACATATAGCCACAGCACAGTAGTAAGTTCCATCATCAGAGGGGCCGAGGTTCCTCTTGGGGAGGTTATAGACACAGGTTTGTGTAGGATGCTCAGCCACAGAGATCCTCTCACACTGATCACTCCTGTTTCCTTGGGTGTAAATTATTCCTGGAAGGGATTCTCCTGATCCATGTCTGAACCAATAAACACTATGCTCTCCTGCACAGGTCTCAGTGTGTATTGTGCACTGCAGAGTCACACTATTTCCTTGCTGGACTGGGACTGACACAGGCTGCTGTACAACACTCCTGCTTATCAGTCCTGATTCTAAAAATAACAATTATAGAGTTAAGAAAGTATAAATTATCTACTGTAACTCAAGTTATCTATAAATTGCCATTTCAATTACATACAATTACATGCCTTCACATACTGTATAATACCAAATGTTGAGGTATGAAAAATCAATTATAACAAATTGTATATGAGTATTATGTATCCTATCTCATTTTCAGCATTTTCAACAGTGACTCACATATGCAAAAAAAAAATTCTGGAGGTGTGCATGGGTTATTTTTTTTTCATAAAACATTTAATCACTTTCTTTTTTCTTAATTAAAAGATTGTCGTTTTCAAAACACTGCGAACATAAACAGCAATAAAATTCTGATATTTCTTATAAAATATTAAGGCAATAAGAAGAGATATGATATTGACTCCAGCTTTCTAAGAAGCCTTCGCTGCAAAAACAATTATAACCATTAGGAGACATATTTGACCTTTATGTTGTGCATTACTTTTTTAAAAAATCCTTAAAAAAATTAAAAACAAAAATTTATGAAAATGCATAAGATACTATTTTATAGACAAGTTTGGTAAACTACAAATATACACGCTGTATACAATTTTTATTGTGCATATTTATTATAATATATTTATATTATTATGATGAATTAAAAAAAAAAATCTAATACTATTCTTACAGTACCTGATGTGATACCTCATTAGTGATGCTTTCATATCTAATTCTATAATTGTTATTGTTGTTGTTAAATATTGCTACAGTTTAAGTAAAAATAAGTCAGTTATCTCCATAAGCCTCATTACTCAGCTGCAGTTTGATTTTTAAGTATATAATTATGATATTGATATTATCAACCCTATCTTCAATCTGTCACTGTCATTAATTAAATAATGCTTCATATTTATTAGTGCACACTCATAAATATTCCAGACTGTTACTATATAGAATGCAAGATTCTCATTTACCCTTAACGATCACGAGGGTTCCGTTCCCAAACATAACTTGTGTTGTGTAAACTGTTGCACAGTAATAAGTTGCTGTATCTGATTTCTTTGTTCTAGAAATTGTCAGGTGAAAAAATCCTTTTCCTGTGTTCTTTTCCACCTTGAAGTGTGATTTTTTAAACTCATCAAAAAATGTGGTGTCATTAGACAAATGATATGAATTTAGTATGCATCGAGGTCCCTGTCCAATTGTCTGTTTGAACCAAAGCATGTAAGAAATTTTGTCAAAAGGTAAAAAGCATTCCAGAGTCACACTCTCTCCAGGCTGAACCATCTTCAAGATGCTGGGCTGGACAATGTTCTCAATCTTAGCCATGCCTGAAATACAACAAAAATAATATAATTGAAACATATATTTTATATATCAGTTTATTTTATTTAACTACAGTTCAACTAAAGTTTGGGTGAGAATTAAATCAGGTAGTCAGTTTTCTAATACTTTTGTTGTCTTTTGTTGCATTAAATATAATACATCTATACTGCTGATTTTATTTTACCCTGAAATGGGTGTTGCTTGTTTTTAAACACTGTCAGAAAAGGTCAATTAAACTAAACAAATACCTGCAATTTTCAAAATACTTTGTACTAGTAGAAAAAATATAACAATCTGCTGGTTTTATCCTAATATCAAATTGAATTGATACTTACACACATCACAAAACAGTGCAAGAGTCACACTGAATCTGATGATGACCATAGTTCATCTGTGTTCAGATCAGCTTGTCTTGTGATTAATGAAGCATATGAATTGGAATTAGGAATCTGACTTCAAAAACAGTGTCAAGCAGCAGGAGGATAGGTGGAGAAAACAGCTTGACTGACTTGATTGGATGAGGGGATTCCACACTGGTCTGTGTTAGTAAATGAGAGGTCAAACTGCTCTTCACCACGTCAGCGTTTTGAGGATTTTTACAAGTAACAATTCCATATGGTTGTGTTTGCAGCATCACATTTTAAAAACTGCCTTTTAGTTTTTAGGCATGATTTTGTAAATATAAATTACTGTATATATATTACACAGTGCATATTGTGCATGATTAAATATTCAGTGATTTTTTTAAAATTTATTATTTTGCAAAGGACATTAAAAAGCTATAGTAGTATGAAAAAAGAGTGATTATTTCCTGTTACTTTTTTAGATGCTTTGTATATGCATAGCTCTTCTCACTGTCATATCATTTAGATTTTTACACAGTTTGTATAAATAGGTTTATTAAGGATGAGTGCAAATGAAATATTGTATATTTTTTGTCCTCGGTCTTCACATTACTATATTGTAAGATAAGTTAAGCAAGAGATACAACTGATGATGTTGTTTTACTTTCCAACATGTGACACAGACATTGTGAGAAATGAGAAGGGTGGTTGTGTTCTGGACCCTTTATTTTCAAAGAAACTGCTTTGATGTGTGAACACCAAAAAGGAAATACATTCTTAACTACTTTAAATTAGTTTACTTGTTAGCTTTCCAAAAGATAAAAGAAAATATAAAATCTCAGATTTAACGGAAAGGTTAAACTGTCTGTAAAGCTTTTAGCTTTTTATTGAATGTGATTCATTTCTATCCTCTGAAAGTAATTGATAATGAACTATGTTCTTTAAAGATATTATTTATAGAGGTTCCCAGTGCTGGTGCTAGGGACCAACACACCTGCTGGTTCTAGTTCCAACCAGTTTTCCAACCGAGTTTTCAGTTATATAATTGAACTCCACTGATTCTTGTAACACTGTTTATTGTTATTATTATACAAGATCAATGAAGGAAATGAAGTGGTATTTTATCTTCACCAATTACTATAACTTTCTTGCACAGCTGTAGCTGATTTAATAATAGGATTAATTTGACATTTTTAATTGTTTTCAGTTATTTAACTTTTTTAATTATTGCATTTCATAACTTTTAAGTAGAAAAAACTTGGACTGTTAATCAAACAACTTGTTAGTTCAATTAAATATTCAATTAAGTAATCTTGATGGGAATTAACCCAATAAAGGCACTATAAAGTGTGTGGTCCTCCAGGACCAGGATTAAGTAACCCTGATATGACATATGCAATACTGTATAAAAATAAATAAAAAATCATTAGGAACTCTTTTTAAATTATTGTGTTTTCAATTACTAATACCATTGTAGAAGTATTGCTCCGGTTTGCTTCAACCTTCCAAAACCATGCAGCCCAAATTAAGTGACCTCTAAGTTAGTAACTGTGTGTACCTTGTGATAGACTGGAGTGTCACCCAGGGTGTGAGCCGTCCTTATCCCCTGCGCCTGCTAGATTAGGTTCTGACATGTTGTGGTCTTCTAAGGATTACTGAATTAAACATACTGGATAATAGTAACAGTTATTACAGTATTGTTTCTATTATTCTCACATTAAGCTCTCTAGTGTCCAAAACAAGTTTGTGAGATATAATTTTCCAATGTGTATGAGTATACACACAGGCATCAAAACCTATAGGCTCTGCTATACAATGAGATTAGGATAAAATGAGTGGGTGTGTTGAGAACAGTATATTTTGTAAACTGTTAAAGCTGTGTGACACAGTTCTAAGAGTGTGAAGTGGTTACCAATTTCCACAGCTAATGCAGCTAAGAAGCTGAGGTGATCATGGGAGGGAATATTCTAATAAGAAATATTGGCTACAACATCACAAAACATGGCTTGGAAAGATTTTTCTTCCAGAATATTTAAGTTTTTCACTGCAATACAATCAGCTGCATGGCTGTGCTACTACCATAGTAACTTTACTCATTTTTGTTAAGTTTATTTGATTTGGCAATGTTACGTCCCAGTGTGTGTTCTGTGTGTGTTTTTCTGTTATGTCCACACTGCGGACCCTTGATTGTTCTCCCTTCCCCATTGGCCCACCATTACACCACACTCTCAGTATGACATCATCATCAATCAGCCTCTCAGCCAATCAGAACTCATTTTATTCACTATTTAACATGGAGGCTTTCAGAAAGAAGAGGCCTTTCGTTTGACTTTGGTCCCGTTTGGTTATCGCTTCGCTTCGCTTCGCTTTTGGTTATTGCTTCGGCTTCGTTTGTTGGTTTGTTTTGCTTTGTGTGTGTGTATTTTCGTATAGCTTCGGCTTTGTTGTTTTATTGGTTTTTTGTTAGTTTCTTTGTACTTTCGTTTGTTTATGTGTTCATCCTTGTTTTGCCATTACCTTGCCCCAGTGTTACATGTTCAACTTTTGTGTTCTTTTGTACCCTGCTCCTGTTTATTACTCTTGTTTTCCCTTATTTGTCTTCCTGGTTCACTTGTGTTTTTGTGTGAACTTTTGTATATAAGGTTAGTTTAGGTTGTTGGGTACACTTACACACTTAGTTGATTTTGTATTAGTACACTAGTTTAGTACGGGTGAGTGCCATTTGTCTTGTATGGTTTTGGGTAGTCAGTGCAGGTTAGCTAGGGTGTTGAAGACGCCGAAGACCGTGTGTTTCGGGTTTTCTTTTGTAGTCAGATTAGCTTTCCCTCACTGTCCTAGCCAGCTCCATTTTGTTTGTTATTTTCTTTCCTTTGGCACCACTCTAGTTCCTTACCCTTGTTATCATACTTCCTAGTCCCTCACCAAAACCCCCCTGCTTCCAAAAGAATTATCCTAAATGTTACACCCCTTTACCCCTAGACACTTGGGGTCGTAACAGGCAAACATCTAGTACATCTTGGTATCTGAGAGCTCAGGATGAAAGGAAAAGAGACCAAATAGGCCTTGAAAGACACGACTGAGTGATGTTGCTTTCAGTAAATAACTCCTCACAACAAATCAGAAGCTTCAATTTCATATTTTTGAGCTTGTTATTTTTAAAATACAACAACACAGTGCACTGATGTGTAAGTTGATTTTACTGAAAGAAATAGAAATTGTAACAGTACATTACTGAGGTGGGGCAAGTTGTTTAACAAGCACTCTTTGCACACATATTTGAAATATACAATATAATATTAATACAAAAAAACAGAACATCACATTAAAGCAGAAAGAATAATATCATATATTTAAAATGACCTTCTTTGATACAAATTCTGGGGGCTTTGGTTACCTACCACAGTTCAAAGACATCCTATTAAGTGTGAGGTTTTTACTGGCATGACATTTAGTTGCAATAGTAATTCTGTGAGTTTACCTTGGCTATTAGGAATCAATCGGCAGAACAACAAGGAGGTTTTACAAGGATTCACAATACACACACAGAATACATTTATTAATACATAAAACCAACATACAGGCTCGCCCTCTAACTCTGTGCTTTGGAAAAAGTTTAAGTCCCAAAGTTCAGACAACAATTGTGTCAGGCATGTGTTTCTATTGTCAGTCTGCCAATTATTTCAGGAGAGAGAGGAGGGTGGCGGAGTTAGAGGTCACACACTGCTTTTTTTCTGGGGAGAATATGGTTGGTGATTGGTCAAGAAGCTACCAGGTTGAGTGGGTGTCCGCACCCTGCAGGTCCCTGATTGGTTGGTCATCTTGTGAGATGATTAATCATACCCTGTGACTTTTATAATTATCATTGGATATACCTCTCCCACACATCCAGGCACAAGCAGTGGACTTCTTTCTTAAGGGAGTATTGATAATGGATCTAGACTGCTCCAGAAGAGATGATTATCCAAAAGATAAGCTCATCTCCCTCACTTACTCACATGAAAGACCACTAGGTCATCCTGTGGCTGATCACAAAAAAGGGACTGCTACATTCCTGTGACAGGCTGTTTGGTCTAGGTACACATGGATTGTTAGAAATACTTAATATCTCTTAATTACAACTGAAACAATAGGCCTTGTCCCTACATACAGATGCAGCCATTCAAAACGCGTGGGGAATGTCGCGGTACACCGCGGTGGGCGTGTCGTATAAAAACGCAGTATCACGCGGTTTATTGCGTCATTTGACGTCATGCTGGAAAGTATCCGGAATCACCTTGTAAAACCGCCAGGAAGAGCCAATAAAGCTTAACCTCTCATGAACAGCATTTGAGCTTTTAAATTTAAACTGTGTATTACAGCATGTTAATCATCAGTCATTAAAAAGTTGGTATATTTTATGAAAGCAATATTGTTCAGTTGGACAAAAGTACACAACCTACCTTTATCAGAAATATTTTAATTATGCAGAAATATTTTATGCATCAAAGCCTTTACCGAAGATATTACTAATAGTATTAATAATGAATGATTTTGGACAAGCTGTAAAGTCAAAGTATTACGCTGGTCCACATTCTTTCTAACCGTCATTTTAAATGAAAATACTTTAATTTTTTTCTTTAACAAACACAGCATTTCGTTGATCTAACTAACGAGGACAGGACATTAGCTAGACAATACGATAAAGGAATAAATTACTTTAGCACATTTGTACAAGCACTTGGAATCTGTCCAAGCCCTACTTTGTCAGGTATTTTCTTTTAATGCAACGGACATAAAAACTCCCTTGCTTTTAACAGAGCGTTTCATAATTTCTAACTACGAAAATTATTTAAACTGCGACACTTATCATTCAACCAGAGCTTAAGATATCACAAGGATCCTCAATAGCACAGCAAAGACTATATTAAAAGAATCGCGTATCTAAAGAAATTAATAAGATATAATTATATTCGTGTATTGCGACATGGCTATGTAGGTCTGTTTCACCTCTCTCTTCGAAGTCAGGAGACATTAGAGGCTTGCCACACCCGGACTGTGAAACCAATGCATTAGCACGTCAAAGCCCATTGAGGAGCCGGGCGCAATAATTGTTTTGTTCCTCGATTTACTGATCTGCATTAATTACAGAAATCGAGTTCCTGCTCTTTGCAGACGACCTAGTCCTGCTGTCGCCCACAGAACAGAGGCTGCAGCAGAACCTAGCACTGCTGGAGCAGCACTTTCAGACCTGGGCGCTGACAGTCAATCTGGACAAGACCAGAGTTATGGTTTTCCAGAAAAAAAACAGACCTCAGGGAAACAGGTACCTAGGTTTCCCTAGGTAAAAGTTTACGACTCAGGTACAAGACCGGTCTCTCTTCTCCTTCTTTGCCTTGCGATAGCACTGCACCAATACCCACTGCTGAAACATCCACCTGGACAAGAAACCGTTCCTCAAAATTGGGACTTTTAAGAACTGGGTATGAGCACAGATATGTTTTGAGAACATTAAATGCCTCTTCACACTCATTTGTCCATCTCACTGAGTTGCTTGCTGCTTTTGAAGTAAGGTTTGTAAGTGGTGCTGCTATGGTTGAAAATTGTGGGATGAAAGGTCGATACCATCCAACAAGTCCCAAAAAGGATCTTACTTGGCGTTTAGTATGTGGTTGAGAACTGTTTAGAATTGCTTGTACTTTATCCACTTGTGGCCTGACTCTCCTTCTCCCAGTTGATATCCTAAGTATTTTGTCTCTTCTTTGGCCCACTCACACTTTTCTGAATTCAAAGTCAAATTTGCATAATTTATTTGAGCTAGGACTTTGCTAAGGTGATGGAGATGGTCCTCCCATGTGTTGCTGTAGATGACTACAGATGCAGCCATTCGAAGTGGGCGGCACAGACACGTACCGGGGGTAATTGGCTACGTCATCGCGCATCGTGACACGCAATACGGCGGTACGTGATTGGTTGACCGACAGGGGCACTCGTGGTGTGTTGGTCAGTCGTAGAAAGATTTAAATGTCTTTACTGTGCCCGTTTTAGTATTGAATATTTATATGGAATTTTACCACTGAAGGGAAATCTTAGTAGCTGAGCATAAAAAGAATAGGAGCATAACGCGTGTGAAGGCCATGAACTATTTTAATTTTGGAACATAAACATACAGTATTACAGTATATGGCTGGTCTCGGTACTTTAAAGAAACAATACACACCAGTCTTCTATTTCTCCCTAAACATTTTAAGCACCGAAGTCTTTAACTAATGTGAAATAACGTGTATAAAAAGTGGTAGTTTTAAGCTTTTCTGCGAATATAATATGGAATCGCGTATCTAAAGAAATTGATAACAATATAATTATATTCATATACTGCAACACAATAGAACATGCTGTACAATGTCTGTTGATACTGTATGTGTAGGGCTGTTTCACCTCTCCTCATGTGACCTTGTGGGTGGTACTGTGGTCTATGTTCCTGACTTCTGAACCACAGGTTGGGTGTTTAAATCCAGCCGGTGCCACAACTTCTCTTTTAACAAACATTTCTTTAAAAAAAATAAAATAGCAATATTATGGACAATTAATTGACTTTTTATATTTCTAAATATCACAACATGTTCGAATTTAAGTCATTTTTAATAACAATGAATAGTCACCTTCTTTCCTTCTGACAACGGTCCCTGCTTCTGCTTCCTGCTTCTATCGTGTGTGTGTGTGTGTGTGGGGGGGGGGGGGGGGGATCCCTTTAGATCTCCCTTCAGATTTAAAAGGTTATTAATCATATCTTTGGGTAAACCTGGGTAAACTATCACAAAGCTTTAGAGAACTTAACATTTCTATTATCAACAAATTGTAAATACGACGTTTACATTGGCATTATTAATTTTTCACTTGAGTACATGGAGGATTGTCAGCTGTCACTGAGAGCAGATCTCTTTGGCTGCACAAATGATCTTTTACATTTTTATAGGGAAATGGAGGCTGTACAGTATGCATTACAATATAAACATTTATATTGATTCAAATCGCATTTTGATTTAAATCGCAAATGCGTGTTTAATTAAATCTGTTTTTTGATTCACAATCAGACAAATGCAACATAAATTGTTATCTTTGTCTTCTAAGTATTTTAATAAACTTTCAGCATAGCTTTCTCCCCGTTTAGATTTATTTTTCTTGGGATTTTGGGATCAAACGTGGAAAGATTAGATTATAAACGTTTTTATTTTTTAAATACATTTTAGAAAAGTGTAATCTATACTAAAAAGCTGTATTTATTTAATACCACTTGATACTTATATTAATGGAGTTTAGTTGATACTGTTTAAACTTTTAATTATTTTAAATTGTATTACAGCATTGTACACATGCTTAAAAGAGGAGAAAACGCAAGCCTTCTTCAGGTGTGAGGGTCTTCTGCTCAGAATAAAATGCTATAATGTAATGGGGCCTCTGAATGGGTTCAATTATGATTTGGGCTTGATTAAGGTCGCTGCCTTTCATCTAAAATTCTGCTTGAATCCTTCTAAACTAAAAATTAGACACAAGAAGAGTAGAGGCTCTGGTGAAATTTCTCTTTTTTTAATTTCTCTTTTTTTCTTGGAAAAACATCTTACCCACTGCATTCCGGGCACAGAAGGATTAAAAGAAGTCAGACAGGCAGAGGGGAGAGTGAGTTCTAAATAAAGAGGTATCCAGGTAACAGTGAAATGGGCGAACAGTCTGGGGAGATCGCCCGTTTTCCATGTAAATAGTTCCCTGGTTCCGCACCCCTTTGTGTTTCTCTCGCTCTCTCTCGGGTCACCTGATCATTAGCTCGAAAGATTTCAGTGCTTTGTGTATATTCTAATGGCAGTGGGGGCAGGGTGTGTGGGAACAGGTTTGGTTGAAATTGCATTGAAGATCTATGTTCTTCACACCTGAAACATTTTCTCTGAAAGCATTTTCTTCCCAGTTTAGCCGATCTTGGTACAGCATATTACAGTTTACTATTATTAACCATATTAATTTTAAGTGCTTAATGCCATTTTTTGACCACGCACGAATATTCTTATGTCCATATCTTCGCAAGGGATTCAGTGCGAATTGTAATACTAATTAAATGACCGCGGGCAATTTCCACCCCCTCTGACAGCAGGAACATTCCTATTCTTAGCTCAGCAGCTCATTAGAATATAGGGTGTTCAAACCGTTTTTTTTTTACAGTGACACAGCGTCGCGTTGTGAATCTGTTTTTCCGTGTTTACAAAGAAAGTGGAATACAGTGATATTACCTGCTATATAGATACATATGTTCAGATATTTAGACCTGGCACGGCACCAAGAGAGGGAGGAGGCGCGGAGCTCAGCAGTAGAGAACGAACGTTGTGCTGCCTGGAGCACTTAATGGCACCAATCGCGTCTGCATTTATAACTTAGTTTTTAAAATTAATCAAGCATAGCATCTCTCTTTACTTTTAAGTCCCTTAATTATCATTAAGCACAGCTTTCTCACCACTTAAACTACTTTTTGATACCATCCTTAGACAAAGCAGAAGCTTGTTGTACTTTCTAATGACATACAAGTGGAAAGATTACAGATTTTAATTGTCTTTAATTTGTTACATTATATATTTTAGAAACATTTCATTTATACAAACACCACAAAACTATTCTCGATTGTATTTCTGAATGTTATGTTACACTTAGTTCACTGTTTTAAGTACATCTAATTAAGAAAGTTAGGTGTTAGCATAAACTATTAGTAATCAATAATATTAAATTTAGCACTGTAATAAGTTGTTGCACTTTCCCCCGCATCTTGTAAAAATATATTTTCATTGTTCAAATATACATTAAATCTGACTATCATATAATAAGTTAAATACAAAATTAAAGAAAAAATAGGGTAAAATATAATTCAAAATATTTTGCTAACAATGTTAACTGTTTATAAATAATAAACTGTATTAACTAAGGAGTAGGATGGCACAGTTGTTAGTATGCTTTTTGTTTTGTTTCTTTTTCATAAATACCTAATGTCTCAGTGGCTTTCAAAATTAAATTATGCATGCAAACCTGTGAACTAGAAAGATAACTAAAATATCCATCCATTTCTAATGGTGGCGAAGTGGTTGGCATTGCTATCTTGCAGCACTGGGGTCCTAGGTTTAATTCTTTCCATCATGTGTGTGTGGGGTTTGCATGTTCTACCTGGGTTACATGGTTTTTCTCCATATGTGTGATATGACTCCCTCTCGTACTCCAAAACATACTGGTAAATGAATTGGTTTATGGAAAAACTCGCCCTGGTGTGTGTGTGTGTTTGTCTGTCTGTCTGTCTGTCCTGTGATGGACTGGCGCTATCTCCAGGGTGTATTCCGCCTTGTGTCCGTTGCCTACTGGGATAGGCTCCAAATCCACTGTACTGGATAAAGAGATTAGAAAATGGATGGAAGTAAAGGCACTGTGTGGATGGAACTATACACAATGTTAGAAACCCACTATGAAATGGCAGCATCTCACTGAGAATAAAATATTTTATAGTGATGGCTTAAGGAAACAGCCTTTCCACCTCTCTTGCACATCAGTATCCATACCTAGTTATTTAAACAAATTGCCTCTAATTATAAACATCTTAATATGCTGGCTCTGTGGATCAGCATCAGCTATGTTTGCCCATTCCTTCAATTCATGTGCATCCAACACACAGTTCAATGCTAGCAACTACACAAAATCTAAAATACAATCCTCATTTCAGTATCTATATAAACATACAGTCTGTTAACTTCATCATCTTCATCAAAAGTATGCCTAACCCCATTAGGAAGTGTTCTTGTTATCAATATGTTCAGAATATGACAGCGAGAATCCTAACAGGGATGCATTACACCTGTCTTCAAGTCCTTGCACTGGCTTCCTATCAGGTTTCGAGTCAACTTCAAAATCCTCATCCTCATTCAGTACCTATATGGCTTATTATCTGTCTACTCCCCACCTTTGTCCGTCTGACTCTGGTCTTCTAGCTGTCCTCAAGAACATCTACATTCTGTGGGTGACAGGACCTTCTCTAGCTGCACCCCAGAGCTCTCGATTTGTATCCCCAGTGATATCAGTCACGTACCCTGAGTGCATTTAAATCTAACCTCAAAACCTTTCTTTTCAGAAGACTTAGTGTCTGTATCTGCTTCATTTTTTAATTTTGGTAGCACCTCTAACTGCTTGTCTTTCTTATGTATTTACTTTGTAATCTGTGGTCCTTTTAACTGTTTTTACATCTACTGTATTGCTTTGAGATGCCACTTTTAAAGGTGATATATAAAATAATGTTTTTTATTATTGTTATAGAGAAACATGATCAGATTTTCCCGGGTTCAGAAAAAAAGATTTAAAGTATACTAGTTTTCACTCTTCTCATTCACTCTTTGCTAAATGGCTTTTCATACTAATCTGATCAAATTAACTGCCTATTTTATGTGCTTTCTCTATCCTGCTAGATTTGCAATTATTCTGAAAATTTTCTTCTTGAAATAACTCATTTCTAAATACCTTTTTTCACTGTTAACATCTTGCAGCAACTCTGTGACAAAATATACACTTAGCTCAACCTGACAGTTCATCCTGCTACCAACATTGAATAGAAAAAATCTTAACATTTCTATATTTATGTCTTTATTTAGTGGTTTCATTAGTGACAAAGGCTAAACGTTCTTGGAAAAATGTCTTATACAGTTGCAGCCATTCAAAGTGCGCATTACAGACACGTACCGCAGGTGGCGTCGCGCATTGTGACGCAAGATGACACCCGGTACCGCGGTACGTGATTGGTTGACCGACTGGGGCACTCGTGGTCCGTTGGTCTGTCGTAGAAAGACTTACAGTAAACGTCTTTGCTGTGCCCGTTGTAGATATTGATTTTTAACCACTGAAGGGAAATCTTAGTAGCTGAGCATAAAAAGAATAGGAGCATACTGTAACGCGTGTGAAGGCCATAAACAATATTAATTTTGGAACATAAACATACAGTATATGGCTGGTCTTGGTACTTTAAAGAAAAAATACACACCAGTATTCCATTTCTCCCTAAACATTTTAAGCATCAAAGTCTTTAACTAAAGAGATACCGGAGTCAACAAGCATACTTTTAGAATTTGATTAAAAGGGAATATAATATGGAAATCGCGTATCTAACGAAATTAATAACGATATAATTATATTCATGTACCGCAACACAAGAATAGTACACGCTGTACATTGTCTGTCGATAATGTTTCTGTAGTGCTTTTTCAGCATTCTGCATGTGACCTTGCCGGTGGCGCTGTGGGTTAGTTTCCTGACTCCCATGTCACACGGTCTGTGATTGAATCCCATGGAACTATGACTTTATTTTTTAACAAACATTTCTTTGAAAAAATGAAACGTTTCCCTTGGTCAGAGATTAAATAAAACCTCACTCGCACCAAACAAATTTATATTTCTAAATATCACAAAATGATTGGATTTAAGTCTTTTTAATAACAATGAATAGTCACCTATGCGTTACAAAATAAACATTTATATTGATTTGAATCGCGTTTTGATTTAAATCGTAAACGCGTGTTTAAATATATGTGTTTAAAGGCGATATACTGTATAAAAGCGCTGATTCTTATGGAATGTGTTCCGCCAGGGATTCAAAAAATTTATTTATCTAAGGAAAATTGCAGTATAACTTTGTTCATGCACATAATTATACAGTATCTCATTTTGTATTTCTATAAAAAAAATAGTTTGCCCAGCCACTATAGTTGTTATTGTTTTTATCCTGTAAAGCGCTTTGAGGAGCACAGCTTTTTCACCACTTAGATTACTTTTTGACACCATCCTTACACAAAGCAGAAACTGTATTTTCCAATGACATACTGTACAAGTGCAAATATTACAGATTTTAATCGTCTTTTTTCTGAACCAGGGAAAATCTGATCATGTTTCTCTATAACAATAATAAAAAACTTTATTTTACATATCACCTTTAAAAGTGGCATCTCAAAACAATACAGTAGATGTAAACCACAGATTACAAGGTAAATACCCAGGCAAACGCAAACGCGTTTTTAATAAAATGCTTTCATTCATTCAACAGAGAGAGCGTAAAACCTGGGTGTAACAGCTGTTCCTTTTTCTGATCACTCGCTCTCTGAGATACATGAGAATCCAGGCTTTTTTATCAACACTTTCTTTTCCGTATACCAGATATTATGGAACCACTTCAGAAGGGTGTCAGCCAGTCAGATTCCAGGAATCGGTACTTTAAAGGAAAAATACACACCGGTATTCCATTTCTCCCTAAACATTTTAAGCATCGAAGTATTTAACTGACATGTGAAATAGCGTGTGAAAAAGTGGTAGTTTTAAGCTTTTCTGCTAATATAATATGGAATCGCGTATCTAAAGAATTTAATAACGATATGATTATATTCGTGTATATTTTGATATTTACACCCGGCGCGGCACCAAGGGAGCGTCAGCATTTATAACTTTGTTTTTAAAATTAGTCAAGCAATATGAAGCATCTCCTTTTACTTTTAAGTCCCTTAAATACATTGAGCACAGCTTTCTCACCACTTAAGATTACTTTTTGATACCATCCTTACACAAAGCAGAAACTTTCCGATGACATACAGTACAAGTGGAAAGATTACAGATTTTAATCGTCTTTAATTTTGTTACGTTATACGTTTTAGGAACGTTTCATCTAAACAAACACCACAAAACTATTCTCGATTGTATTTCTGAATGTTATGTTACACCTACAGTAGTTCACTGCTTTAAATACATCGAATTAGGAAAGTAAGGTGGAGCACTTTAGATCTTTTTTTCTGAACCAGGGAAAATCTGATCATGTTTCTCTATAACAATAATAAAAAACTTTATTTTACATATCACCTTTAAAAGTGGCATCTCAAAGCAATACAGTAGATCGAAAAACAGTTAAAAGGGACCAAAGTAAATACCAGACTAACGCAAACGCGTTTTTAATAAAATGCTTTTATTCATTCAGCATTCAGATTTTCCCTGGTTCAGAAAAAAGACGATTAAAATCTGTAATCTTTCCACTTGTATGTCATCGGACATTAACGAGTACAACCCCCCTCTCTGCGGGAGTGCTGGCTGTGACGAATTAAACCGGTTTCACAGGTATTTTCAAAGTAGGAAGTACAGTACTTACTAGTTAAAAAGCTAGGCTCCTCAATGAAATCGCTTTAACATGCTAATGCGTTGGTGTAACAGTCCGGGCGTGGCAAGCTTCCAATGTCAACTCGACTCGATTGGAAGACAATGAACGTATTTTAGCCCTAAATGAATTAATAGCAAACATGGTTTACATAAAAGACATTTTTCCAAGAAAGTTTATAATAATACGATCTATAGTTGAAATCTGAGCATCTAAAGGAAAAGCATTTTCAGAGAGCAATCACGCTGTGTTTATGTAGAAAAAGCGATTAGGTTTATGAGCAATCTAATTACCTATTCACTTAAAACACTATATAAAATAAAATTTATTTAAAGATGAATGATAAGTGTCGCAGTTTAAATAATTTTCGTAGTAGGGCTTGGATAGATTCCAAGTGCATTTTTGCAATTTACGTTGCATTGTCCAATGTGCTGTTGTAATACAGTTTAGAATACAGTAAGTCTAAACTGTATCAGCTTTATTTATGGGTTGCAATTTAGAAAAAGTCAAAAACCGCACTCAAAATGCAATTTAGAGCTTTCTGGCAAGAGGAGACACCCAAATTATAATGTAACATGCCACTGTTTGTGCATGAACAAAGTTATACTGCAATTTTCCTTAGATAAATAAATTTTTTGAATCCCTGGCGGAACACATTCCATAAGAATCAGCGCTTTTATACAGTATATCGCCTTTAAACACATATATTTAAACACGCGTTTACGATTTAAATCAAAACGCGATTCAGATCAATATAAATGTTTATTTTGTAACACATAGGTGACTATTCATTGTTATTAAAAAGACTTAAATTCGATCATGTTGTGATATTTAGAAATATAAATTTGTTTGGTGCGAGTGAGGTTTTATTTAATCTCTGACCAAGGGAAACGTTTCATTTTTTCAAAGAAATGTTTGTTAAAAAATAAAGTCATAGTTCCATGGGATTCAATCACAGACCATGTGACACGGGAGTTAGGAAACTAACACACAGCGCCACCAGCACAGTCACATGCTGAAGGCTGAAAAAGCACTACAGAAACATTATCGACAGACAATGTACAGATTTGATATAGCTATAAAATAATGTAATTAGGCACAGAACAAGTTTACAGCACAGTACAATAATAAATGCTGACCATGACTTTAGAAGCATAAATTACCTTACACTCAATTTAAACACAAGCTGTCTTTAGCCCTCTAAGCTGGTTCATACAGAAATGTAGCGAACCAGGCTCAGAACACACAGCTTCATTAGCGAATACATATGCAGGACAACTAGAGAAGACGTTTTACAGAGGATGGATTTTTAGAAACACCCCATCAGTGACATCACTGCAGTCAACTCCTACTGTAGGTAACTGTGTGGATAGTTTCACAAGAATCAGACAAAGGTTTAAGCATCACTTGTTCTAGATAGAACTGCAAAAAAACAACAACCCATAATGTACTTCTTTGCGGCTCTGTTTGCCCAAATCATATATTCACAACGTGAAATTAGAAAATAATATTACGTAACCAAAATCCGCAATATGGAAACAGAACCTGTGTAATTGTTGACAGATGATGTTCTTGTAACATTTTTACAAGACGAACTACAACATTTAAAAAATGACTTGTATGTACTTGATATCTCTAATCAATCCACGGCGATATAGTTAAAGCAGTTCCCACACAAAACGAAACAAAAACGCCCTGGGCATACCGTTTCGCGCTTCTTATCAGTTGCTCAAAAGTAATTTGACCGTATGAAATGCATAATATAAACCTAGAAACATATACAGTACGTGAGCAGTATTACTTAGTATCGGTGTCAAGACATACCTCTCAAATACTGTAAATCAAGTTAAAAATATCTCAAGACCGATTCTGGTCATAATGAAACCATGTTTCGTGTATGTTTTCTTTAAAGTACCGAGACCAGCCATATACTGTATGTTTATGTTCCAAAATTAATATCGTTTATGGCCTTCACATGTGATGCAGTATGCTCCTATTCTTTTTATGCTCAGGCACTAAGATTTCCCTTCAGTGGTAAAATTCCATATAAATATTCAATACTTAAACGGGCACAGTTAAGACATTAAATATACATATACATACTGTATACAGTACAGTTTGCAGTTTATGTTCCTAAATCAATCTCTTTTATGAGCATGTGAAAGGCTTGGTGAATCGATTCTCAAAAATTTCTGTACTTTGCATGATTGGAAAAAAATGCGTGATTGCGAAATGCTGTGGTGTTACTTTTACAAAGACGGTCAATGAAAAAAATAATGTGGACCAGGGCAATACTTTGAGTTTACAGCTTGTCCAAGGTCATTTATTATTAATACTATTAGTAATATCTTCGTTAAAGACTTTGATGGCTACAGCTCAAACATGAGAGGTTGAGCTTTATTAGCTCCACCTTGCGGAAATTCCGGATACTATTATTTTGCTAGCGGTAACTCGCGGTAGACTGCGTACAGCGTACCGGAAAATAATGCGGTATCGCCCGCGCATTTTGAATGGCTGCATCTGTATGTGTTGCGGAAAAACTGACTTGCTTTAATAAAATATATTTATAAATCCTTTCACCAGGCAATCTACCTGAAAGCCCAACTACTGAGAAGCCCTCCATGAAACCATATTTGCTATTAATTCATTTAGGGCTAAGTGACAGAATTGCTGTTTTTTATGTATGCTAAATTTCTGATTCCTCACTCTGTTTCATGTTTAGAGATAGATAAGACTTTATTGATCGCGAAGGGAATTTGATGTACATGTTCATGTACATGATGAACATGTTTGCATGTTCTTATGTAACATACACCTTTTTGTGATTTTTTTGTATATCTAAGCAAGTGTTCCTGCATCCCTCTTCTGCACTATATATAGTCATGGCTTTTTTTCTGTTTGCTTATTTCATAGTCACACCTGCTCCATTTCTAAAACTTTTTGCTCAGGTGCATTTTTGTACTTTTTACACCTCTAGCACTTTAATGTCCTGAATTTTCATTTGCCTTAATTTGTAGAATGAATTTTAGTTTTAGCCTTAAAAAGCTTAAGTTTTCACTATCTTTTGTTTCTTGTCCTACAACTGTTATTATTGATCACCGAATTATTGTACTTGACATGACTTCATTCATCCTTTCCTGAACGTCTATGACAGGCAGAGAGAGTGCTGTTTCTGGTGCGATCTTTTGCAGCTGACATTTCACTGTTTTAAACAAACAAGAAATTAGATTGCTCATAAATCACTTATTCTACATAAACACAGCGTAATTGACCTCCGAAAATCCTCTTTTTCTTGTTCGTTTTAGAGACCTTGATGGAAACTGATTTTAGATGTCAGAAAAGATTTATTTTCTCTGTATTTCTGTGTGCGCATTTTCTACATTGCTTTGTCGAGATTTTAACTTTAGGCTCAGATTTCAACTATAAATCGTATACTAATTAATAGCAGTAAATACTGATGTTTTGTTCCCTCTTACCACAAAAATATGTATGTATTGTAGCTGGGATGAACTTTTTTCGTACGCTTAGCTACTGCGATTCGGACACAGAACGGTTAAAGATGGTGACAAATCAGGCACCCAGAGGGGGGGGGGGGGGCGTCTTCCCGCCTCCATATCTAAAAAGCCAAATAGGAGTGGCTTAAGCGACATACACAGTCGTGTAACTGACAGTTTGAGGTAGCCTATCGTGTAAATTTCGCTTTCGAAACTCAGCCCCAAAGTCATGTGACTGATTTTTCGCCCTGTTTCATTGGTTAAACGCAATGATCACAAGCACCACCATGGTAACTGGGATGTGTAGTTTTTAATTCAGTTTGAATTATAACTGTACGTATTGTCTTCATATTTGGCCAGGGCTTTAAAGAGAGGGCGCGCCAAAAAATTTCGGTGCCGTCGTCTCCGCTTTAAAGGTACCCCCGTGCTGGAAGAATAATTTGACCTCGGAACGTTTGCCCAGCATACTAATATAGGCACATCCCGGAATTTTGACTTCACTGTGTAATGAAGGAATTTTAAAGACTACTTCTTAGCGTAGATAAAAAAGCTTGGATTCCCATGGACAGTATC
Source organism: Atractosteus spatula (assembly GCF_055471065.1). Lineage (NCBI taxonomy): Eukaryota > Metazoa > Chordata > Actinopteri > Semionotiformes > Lepisosteidae > Atractosteus > Atractosteus spatula. The sequence goes on along the minus strand of NC_142709.1, from coordinate 43,506,561 downwards.
TTATACACATATCTTTTTCTGTTGTCTTTGTTGATCTCTTGAGGATCCTTGTGATATTTTGAGCTCTTGTTGAATGATAAAAGTGTCGCAGTTTAAATAATTTTCGTTGTTAGAAATTATGAAACGCTCTGTTAAAAGCAAGGGCGTTTTTATATCTGTTATAGTAAAAGAAAATGCCCGACGAACTAGGGATTGAACAGTTTTTCAGTGCTTGTACAATCGATGGAAATGTTCAAATAAATGTGCTAAAGAAATAAACAAAAAAGTAAGTTATTCCTTTATCATATTGGCTAGCTAATGTTCCATCCTTGTTAGTTAGATCAACGAAATGCTGTGGTGGGTGTTACTTTTTGTCGATGAAAAAATAAAGTCTTTTCATTTAAAATGACGGTTGCAAATAGTGTGGACCAGCATAATACTTTGAGTTTTACTGGTGGAGCTCATACAGCTGTGTCTGGATATCTTGGTCAAATATTCGGCTAGTGTGTATTGTCTGTTTAGGGTTCTGTGCCATTCCATATGGCTTGGCAGCTTGTTCCCCCCTCCCGCTGGAAGACTCGACCCCTTCTACTTTGAAAATACCTGTGAAACTGGTTTAATTCGTCACAGCCAGTACTCCCGCAGAGAGTGATGAAAACCGCACTGCACCAGGCGAATGCTTTTGGGCTCAGGTGGATTTGCGCCCTACAGTTCAACCTGCGGCACTGCTGTGTACTGTACATACAATACGAACATGTGTTATTTTGAAATATAAAAAATGTCAATATACTGTAGTGTCCATGATATTTGCTATTTTAGTTTTTCAAAGAAGTGTTTTTTGTTAAAAGAAAACTCATAGCAATTGCTGGATTTGAACACCCAACCTCAACCTTATTCAGTACTGTAAATCAGTCGCTTAAGCCATGACGCCACAAGGCAAGTCATGTGACACACACTGAAACAGCAATACAGATATTACAGTAATATGGTCGGAAGGTCAACCACATGTAAGACTTTGGTGCTTAAAATGTTTAGGGAGAAATGGAGTATTGGTGTGTATTTTTTCTTTAAAATACCAATAACAGCAACATACAGTATACATAATATGTTTACAGATGCAGCCATTCAAAATGGGTGGGGTATTACGCAGCATACCCCGGTGGGCTGTCGCGGTATCACGCTGTATCACGCGGTTAATCGCGTCATTTGACGTCATGCCGGAAACTATCCGGCGTCACCTTGTAAAACCGCCAGGGGGAGCTTAACCTCTCATGTACAGCATTTAAGCTTTTAATTTTTAACTGTGTATTACAGCATGTTAATCATCAGTCATTAAAATGTTGGTATATTTTATGAAAGCAAGATTGCTCAGTTGGACAAAAGTACACAACCTACCTTTATCAGAAATATTTATGCATCAAAGCCTTTACTGAAGATATTACTAATAGTATTAATAATGGATGACTTTGGACAAGCTGTATACTCAAAGTATAATTTCTTTAGCACATTTGTACAAGCACTTGGAATCTGTCCAAGCCATACTTTGTCAGGCATTTTGTTTTACTTCAACGGGCATAAAAACTCCCTTGCTTTTAACAGGGCGTTTCATAATTTCTAACTACGAAAATGATTTAAAATGCAACACTTATCATTCAACTAGAGCTCAAAATATCACAAGGATCCTCAAGAGCACAGCAAAGACTGTATTAAAAGATACTTGTATGAGATACATGAGAATCCAGGCTTTTTTATCAACGCTTTCTTTTCGTATACCAGATTTTATGGAACCACTTCAGAAGGGTGTCAGCCAGTCAGATTCCAGGAATCGGTACTTTAAAGGAAAAATACACACCGGTATTCCATTTCTCCCTAACGATTTTAAGCATCGAAGTATTTAACTAGCATGTGAAATAGCGTGTGAAAAAGTGGTAGGTTTAAGCTTTTCTGCTAATATAATATGGAATCGCGTATCTAAAGAATTTAATAACGATATGATTATATTCGTGTACTGCGACAGGGCTGTGTAGGGCTGTTTCGCCTCCCTCTTCATGCAACTTCCCTTGTAGCCTAGTGGTCTACGTACCTGCTTACCAACTCGTGGGTTGTGTGTTCAAATCCAGCTGGTGCTGGACTTTTCTTTTAACAAACATTTCTTCGAAAAAATAGAATAGCGATATAACGGACAATCAGTTGACTTTTATATTTCAAAATATCACAACATGATCGATTCTAAGTCATTTTTGATAACAATGAATAGTCACCTTCTTCCCTTCTGACAACGGTCCCTGCTTCTGCTTCCTGCTTCTATTGTGTGTGTGTGTGTAATAGAGTAAATTTTTATAGAGAAATGGAGAAGGACAGTATGTGATACAATATAAACATTTATATTGATTTAAATCGTGTTTTGATTTAAATCGCAAACGCGTGTTTAATTATATGTGTTTTTTTAATCATAATCAGGCTAATGCAACATAAATTGATACAGTATCTCTGTTTTCTAGGTGTCTTAATAAACTTTCAGCATAGCTTTCTACCCATTTAGATTTATATTTCTTGGGATTTTGGGATCAAACGTGGAAGGATTAGATTGTAATCGTTTTTATTTTTCAAATACGTTTTAGAAAAGTGTAATCTATACCTGCCCAGACTGTACGCCTTCCTAAACCCCGCCTTTCACTAGTGTCCTGCCCTTCCCCACGCACTCCAGCCGGGCGCTCTTCAGCTTGTGCCCGGGACGAATGTATATTTTGATATTTACACCCGGCGCGGCACCGAGGGAGCGTCTGCATTTATAACTTTAAAATTTTAAAATTAGTCAAGCAATATGAAGCATCTCCTTTTACTTTTAAGTCCCTTAAATACATTGAGCACAGCTTTCTCACCACTTAAGATTACTTTTTGATACCATCCTTACACAAAGCAGAAACTTTCCGATGACATAAAGTACAAGTGGAAAGATTACAGATTTTAATCGTCTTTAATTTTGTTACGTTATATGTTTTAGGAACGTTTCATCTAAACAAACACCACAAAACTATTCTCGATTGTATTTCCAAATGTTATGTTACACCTACAGTAGTTCACTGCTTTAAAAACATCGAATTAAGAAAGTTAGGTGTAGCACTTTAGATCTTTTTTTCTGAACCAGGGAAAATCTGATCATGTTTCTCTATAACAATAATAAAAAACTTCATTTTACATATCACCTTTAAAAGTGGCATCTCAAAGCAATACAGTAGATCGAAAAACAATTAAAAGGGAACAAAGTAAATACCAGACAAACACAAACGCGTTTTTAATAAAATGCTTTTATTCATTCAGCAGAGAGTGAGAGGGACATCCAGCAGAGAGAGACACACACACCGGTTTCCATTGACAAAATTGTTTTTTTTCAATTCCTCTTGTCTAACAGGAATGTTTTGTTTGTGGACGGACTGTTAGACTAGAGGAAAAGAGCGCCTCCTTGTACGAAGCATTTCGTTGATCCGATCACGAATTCTTTTCCAGTCGCAAGAAATAAGGGTTGAGAATCTCCGATTCACCATGCGACTAATGGTTTCCCGGAGATTGCAAGGCAAGGCACTTTTGCCTCTGGACCCATCGAAATTTACAGACCTGGTCCACCCCCAGTAAATTTCAAAAGTCACAAGATTTCGAAACACGAGGGCGGCGTAGCGGTCGGCTCTTGCTTTCCCGTCTATGCCGATGCACTGCAAGTACAACCCCCCCTCCATCTCCTGAGTGATGGGTAACAGTTGGATATCTGGGAGAATTATTCGTCCCACTGGCGTCTGTGAATTCCGCTCTGTGAACGGTGCTTCCTGGGGGGAGATAGACGGCGGGGACAGCATCAACAAATTCCTGCGCGGTGGTGAGCGGAGAGGCCGGGATGGAGTGTCCTAAGGGGGTGTGTGCTCTGTGGGGGGCAGAGCTTCCGCCAGCCATTGCAAACTGCGCGGCAGGGAGAGGCACTTTTCGGGAGACAGCTGCTCAACTGTTTGACTGCTGGAACATACTGTCTCCTTCCTCTGCATTTTCAGGAGTGTCTCTAGCCTCCCAATCCTCCCCAGTAATGCATTGTACTGCTCCCGCTGCTGCCGAAATGTCTCCACACAGGTGCTGCTTCTACATGTTGGCACCCTGGCCAGTGGCCGAGAGCGGAGACCCACGGCCTGTGGCAAAATAACATAATTCATGTAAGAAATAAAGTCACACAGTAGTATTCATCAGTCGCGGAACAGACGTCAAAATAAACTTTTCTTTTTTTCTGTCTTACTGTTTTCTTTTTTACTGTACTGGTGGTAGATTTCGAAGATCGTTTCGCCCGTGCGGTGTTTTCTTGAAGAACAGGCTACGAAGAAATAATTATAATTGAATTTAAAATTCAAAACGGCAATAATACCTTGTAATATGCGCTGTTATCGCGTATTTCAGATGAAGTCTGCTGTATTTGCTTACCCTTCGCTCTTTGGAAGCTGGGGCGGCAGAAGCACCCCATCTCTTCCCGTAAAAGGTCTTGGTCTCCATACTGTACTGTGGTCGCTATAGTGCAGGTTCGCAGTTTTTTTTGTGATGGGAGCTCACCCAATCCCTTGGTGTATTTATGCTATATTCACATGTACGGCTAGAATGTTCATTGTCTTCCAATGAAAGGCGGGTGCCTTTTGCCGAAGTCGGGAGACATTAGAGGCTTGCCACACCCGGACAGTTAAACCAACGCATTAGCACGTCAAAGCCCATTGAGGACCCGGGCGCAATAATTGTTTTGTCCCTTGATTTACTGATCTGCATTAATTATGGAAATCGAGTTCCTGCTCTGTGCAGACGACCTGGTCCCGCTGTCGCCCACAGAACAGAGGCTGCGCCAGAACCTGGTACTGCTGGAGCAGCACTGTCAGACCTGGGCGCCGACAGTCAATCTGGACAAGACCAGAGTTATGGTTTTCCAGAAAAAAAGCCAGACCTCAGGGAAACAGGTACAAATTCACACTTAACAACACATTAACACCTAACAACAGGAGCAGGGACGAATTAGGCCAGTACCCACTATTGTTAAACATACAGAAAAGAATATTAAAGTATTGAATATTAGTATTGGCTTTAGTATTAGCCATACAGAACATTAAAGTGCCCCTTTTCCATTCAGAGGGTGCCTGAGCCGCTGTGTCCTATCTTCTGACAGTCGCCGTTGTGAATGTCTGTAGAGTGTATCTTATTTTTAGTACTATATTTTTGTATTATATTCCCTATTAATCAAACTCTAAGAGTATGTATCGGCTTGTCCCCTCCTCCCGCCCCTCTCTGTGTACATTAGAGCCTCCTGTCCAGCCAGCACATGTCCACAGACATTCACAACAGCGACATATCATAAAACGTTTGCACATATAGTTAAATTATTAGTTGTTTTTCAGGAAGTTAAAAAAAACACTTATAATCACTTATAATTACTTATCCAGTCTCTCGAAATAAAGTTATTTTTCAAGCAATGCAACAAACGTCGGGCAATGTGTTTTTTTTAATCCAACATTGACAGCCACATCTTAAATCTTGTCAGTCAGCTCTTTTTTCTCTATTTGAATTGTGGCTTACACATCGCACGACTTTAAAAGCTAGAAAGACAGGTTTCGATTCACATTAGCTGGCGAGCCTTGTTAACAAAAAAACAGACAATACCCAGGGAGGGGGAGGTCAAGCCAGAGAGTTTTTTACCCTCTGTCTAAAAACCCAAATAACCCGGGGCAGAGACTCCGGGGGGATCATTGCGTGGTACAGAGTGGAGCTCAGTCAATTCTTATGGAATGTGTTTTCTTTCTTCTTTTTTTCAGCATGGAATAAACCTGTTACTTGATTCATATGGATGCCCGGTTCCGCCGGGGATTCAAAACATTTTTTATTTTTTTTTAATCGGGTATCAAAGGGAATAGGCAGTATAACCCTGTTCATGCACAAACTGTGACATGTTACATTGATTTGGGTGTCTCCTCTTGCCAGAAAGCTCTAAATTGCATTTTGAGCGCAGTTTTTGACTCTTTTTAAATTGCACGTTGAGCGCGGACAGCACATACAAGGGTTAATTGCACAATGAACTGCGCCAAGAAATTTAAAATAGTCTTCTTTAGGTGTGAGGGTAGGAGTGGACCGCAGCAGGCATAATCAGCAAACCAGGAAAACAAAGAACAGGACAGGTGAGACGTGTATCCAGAAAGCCAGTGATCAGAAAAAGGAAATGGTGTTACGCCTAGGTTTTCGACCCAATTGTTTTAACTTGCTAATGCATCAGACACATTTCCTGGCGTATTGTGTTTTAAATAAAATAGGAGTGTCTTTCCCTAGTATTAGCTCATCGGTATAGCTCATCGGTATCTCTCTCTGCTGGATGTCCCTCTCACTCTCTGCTGATTGAATAAAAGCATTTTATTAAAAACGCATTTGTGTTTGTCTGGTATTTACTTTGGTCCCTTTTAACTGTTTTTCGATCTACTGTATTGCTTTGAGATGCCATTTTTAAAGGTGAAATGTAAAATAAAGTTTTTTATTATTGTTATAGAGAAACATGATCAGATTTTCCCTGGTTCAGAAAAAAAGATCTAAAGTGCTACACCTAACTTTCTTAATTCGATGTATTTAAAGCAGTGAACTACTGTAGGTGTAACATAACATTCAGAAATACAATCGAGAATAGTTTTGTGGTGTTTGTTTAGATGAAACTTTCCTAAAACGTATAACGTAACAAAATTAAAGACGATTAAAATCTGTAATCTTTCCACTTGTACCGTATGTCATTGGACAGTTTCTGCTTTGTGTAAGGATGGTATCAAAAAAGTAATCTTAAGTGGTGAGAAAGCTGTGCTCAATGTATTTAAGGGACTTAAAAGTAAAAGGAGATGCTTCATATTGCTTGACTAATTTTAAAAACTAAGTTATAAATGCAGACGCTCCCTCGGTGCCGCGCCGGGTGTAAATATCAAAATATACATTCGTCCCGGGCACAGGCCGAAGAGCGCCCGGCTGGGGTGCGTGGGGAAGGGCAGGACACTAGTGAAAGGCGGGGTTTAGGAAGGCGTACAGTCTGGGCAGGTATAGATAACACTTTTCTAAAACGTATTTGAAAAATAAAAACGATTACAATCTAATCCTTCCACGTTTGATCCCAAAATCCCAAGAAATATAAATCTAAACGGGTAGAAAGCTATGCTGAAAGTTTATTAAGATACCTAGAAGACAGAGATACTGTATCAATTTATGTTGCATTAGCCTGATTATGATTAAATAAACACATATAATTAAACTCGTGTTTGCGATTTAAATCAAAACACGATTTAAATCAATATAAACGTTTATATTGTATCACATACTGTCCAGCCTCCATTTCTCTATAAAAATGTACTCTATTACACACACACACACAATAGAAGCAGGAAGCAGAAGCAGGCACCGTTGTCAGAAGGGAAGAAGGTAACTATTCATTGTTATCAAAAATGACTTAGAATCGATCATGTTGTGATATTTTGAAATATAAAAGTCAATTGATTGTCCATAATATCGCTATTCTATTTTTTCGAAGAAATGTTTGTTAAAAGAAAAGTCCAGCACCAGCTGGATTTGAACACACAACCCGTGAGTTGGTAAGCGGGCACGTAGACCATTAGGCAACAGGGGAAATCGCATGAAGAGAGAGGCGAAACAGCCCTACACAGCCCTGTCGCAGTACACGAATATAATCATATCGTTATTAAATTCTTTAGATACGCGATTCCATATTATATTAGCAGAAAAGCTTAAAACTACCACTTTTTCACACGCTATTTCACATGTTAGTTAAATACTTCGATGCTTGAAATGTTTAGGGAGAAATGGAATACCGGTGTGTATTTTTCCTTTAAAGTACCGATTCCTGGAATCTGACTGGCTGACACCCTTCTGAAGTGGTTCCATAAGATCTGGTATACAGAAAAGAAAGCGTTGATAAAAAAGCCTGGATTCTCATGTATCTCAGAGAGCAAGTGATCAGAAAAAGGAACAGCTGTTACACCCAGGTTTTACGCTCTCTCTCTGTTGAATGAATGAAAGCATTTTATTAAAAACGCGTTTGCGTTTGTCTGGGTATTTACCTTGTAATCTGTGGTTTACATCTACTGTATTGTTTTGAGATGCCACTTTTAAAGGTGATAAGTAAAATAAAGTTTTTTATTATTGTTATAGAGAAACATGATCAGATTTTCCCTGGTTCAGAAAAAAGACGATTAAAATCTGTAATCTTTGCACTTGTACATTGTAATGTACATTGTACATTATGTCATCGGAAAATACAATCAGGTTCTGCTTTGTGTAAGGATGGTGTCAAAAAGTAATCTAAGTGGTGAGAAAGCTGTGCTCCTCAAAGCACTTTACAGGATAAAAACAATAACAACAATAGTGGCTGGGCAAACGATTTTTTTTTATAGAAATACAAAATGAGATACTGTATAATGATGTGCATGAACAAAGTTATACTGCTATTTTCCTTAGATACGCGATTAAAAAAAATAAATTTTTTGAATCCCCAGCGGAACACATTCCATAAGAATCAGCGCTTTTATATATCGCCTTTAAACACATATACAGTATTTAAACACGCGTTTACGATTTAAATCAAAACGCAATTCAAATCAATATAAATGTTTATTTTGTAACGCATAGGTGACTATTCATTGTTATTAAAAAGACTTAAATCCGATCATGTTGTGATATATAGAAATATAAATTTGTTTGGTGCGAGTGAGGTTTTATTTAATCTCTGACCAAGGGAAACGTTTCATTTTTTCAAAGAATTGTTTGTTAAAAAATAGAGTCATAGTTCCATGGAATTCGATCACAGACCGTGTGACATGGGAGTCAGGAACCTAACCCACAGCGCCACCGGCGCAGTCACATGCAGAGTGCTGAAAAAGCACTACAGAAACATTATCGACAGACAATGTACAGCGTGTACTATTCTTGTGTTGCGGTACATGAATATAATTACTGTATATCGTTATTAAATTCTTTAGATACGCGATTCCATATTATATTCCCTTTTAATCAAATTCTAAAAGTATGCTTGTTGACTCCAGTATCTCTTTAGTTAAAGACTTCGATGCTTAAAATGTTAAGGGAGAAATGGAATACTGGTGTGTATTTTTTCTTTAAAGTACCAAGACCAGCCATATACTGTATGTTTATGTTCCAAAATTAATATCGTTTATGGCCTTCACATGCGTTACAGTATGCTCCTATTCTTTTTATGCTCAGCTACTAAGATTTCCCTTCAGTGGTAAAATTCAATATCTACAACGGGCACAGCAAAGACGTTTACTGTAAGTCTTTCTACGACAGACCAACGGACCACGAGTGCCCCTGTCGGTCAACCAATCACGTACCGCGGTACCGCGCGTCATCTTGCGTCACAATGCGCGACGCCACCTGCGGTTCGTGTCTGTAACGCGCACTTTGAATGGCTGCATCTGTATGTTCCTAAATTAAAATTGTTTATGACCTTTATTACGTTCGTTATGCTCCTCTGCGTTTTATGCTTAGCTACTAAAATTTCCCTTTAGTGGTAAAATTCCATATAAATATTCAATACTAAGCGGATTAAAATGTGCACAGTAAAGAAATTAAATGATTAAATCTTTTCACTAAAGACCAATACACCACATTATCTTCTGTGTCGCATTAACATTGGAATGTTTTTTTTTACAAGTGTAAATACATTTTAGCAAGGTAATGTACCATAAAAGTATGGTAATTAAAAACCATTAATACTTTCACTGGAGTTTAAATAAAGTCGATGTTTTTTCTTTTGGCTAGACTTGACTATTTAGCCATAAGATAAACAATAGATTGTCATTAAACAACCTTATGTTTATTAATCTTCCTTGTTATGCACAGTGAGAATGATAATGTAATGAGAATTAATTTAATCACAGAGTGCTCATAAATTGTGCTAGGAAGAATACAGATAGGTTTTCTGAAAGGTCACATATAAACAGGTTTTGATGGACAGAATGATAGTGTAACGATTTCGGGTTCGGATAGGACGGACCCAAAATCTCAGACTTGCGGAGTTAAAAGCTGCCTTTATTTTCTTCTCCGTCACGACCTGCCAGCGAGTTCTCCCGCACCCCGACCAGAGAGAGACACACGACGAGCCCTGCTAATAAAGCACCTTGAATTGAATTGAATTGAATTGAGGGGGGGGGGGGGGGAGGGCGAGAGAGAGAGAGAGAGAGAGGGCGAGCGAGCGAATGAGCGAGAGAGAGAGAAACTCCCAGGGGTGCAGAACCAGGGAACAATTTACATATTAAAACTATTTCCCAAATTTAATATGTGCTTTTCTATATTTATTGTCAATTAATTGTCCATAATATTGCTATTCTATTTTTTCAAAGAAATGTTTGTTAAAAGAAAAGTCACAACGCAAGCTGGATTTGAACACACAACTTCTAGTTTACAGGTCAAGCACCTAGACCACAGTACCACCCACAAGGTCACAGGAGGAATGGTGAAACAGCCCTACACAAACAGTATCAACAGACAATGTACAGCGTGTAGTATTCTTGTGTTGTGGTACATGAATATAATGATATCGTTATTAATTTCTTTAGATACGCGATTCCATATTATATTCCCTATTAATCAAATTCTAAAAGTATGCTTGTTGACTCCGGTATCACTTTAGTTAAAGCCTTCAATGCTTAAAATGTTTAGGGAGAAATGGAATACTGGTGTGTAATTTTTCCTTAAAGTACCGAGACCAGCCATATACTGTATGTTTATGTTCCAAAATTAATATCGTTTATGGCCTTCACATGCATTACAGTATGCTCCTATTCTTTTTATGCTCAGCTACTAAGATTTCCCTTCAGTGGTAAAATTCCATATAAATATTCAATACTAAAACGGGCACAGTAAAGATATTAAATATACATATACATACTGTATACAGTACAGTTTGCATACAGTAATATGTTTATGTTCCTAAATCAATATCTTTTATGAGCATGTGAAAGGCATGGTGAATTGGAGATTCTCAAACATCACTGTACTTAGCATGATTGGAAACAAATGCGTGATTGGATCAACAAAATGCTGTGGTATTACTTTTACAAAGACAGTCAATGAAAAAAAGAATGTGGACCAGGGCAATACTTTGAGTTTACAGCTTGTTCAAGGTCATTCATTATTAATACTATTACTAATATCTTCGGTAAAGACTTTGATGGCGACAGCTCAAACATGAGAGGTTGAGCTTTATTAGCTCCACCTTGCAGAAATTCCGGATACTATTATTTTACTTGCGGTACCACGTGGTATCATTCGGCACTATGCGAGAATTTACGGTATTAATACGGTAACTTGCGGTACACTGCGTCAAGCGTATCGCAAAATAATGTGGTATCGCCCGCTTGTTTTGAATGGCTGCATCTGTACATCATCCAAATATGCAGTACAGTAATTGTCACATCTTTCAAGTACCTTGTCCATCAGGCGTTGAAATGTGGCAGGGGCTCCATGAAGTCCAAAAGGCATAACAGTAAACTGAAACAATCCTAAAGGTGTTCTAAATGCTGTGTATGCTTTAGACTTCTCTTCCAAAGGAACTTGCCAATATCCTTTGCAGAGGTCAAGGGTTGTGATAAAATGTACACTGCCAATCCTCTCTAGAAAATCTTCGATCCGTGGCATTAGGTACGCATCAAAATGAGAAACTGCATTAAGTTTCCGAAAGTCTATTCATACTCGGTGACCCATCCTTCTTCGGAATTATTACAACTGGGCTGCTCCATTCACTTATGGAAGGCTTGATAACTCCCAGTTGTCTCATGGTCAGGATCTCCTTCTTCAGTGCTCCCACTAACCTCTCAGGGACTCTACAGGGGCGTTGCCGGATAGGTGTACAATCTTTAAGATGGATGGTATGATTTAGGAGAGCAGTCCTTCCTGGTTGTCGTAGGAATAAGGCCGGGTACTTGTCAAATATTTGATGAAGATCACTCTGCTGTTTCTTAGTTAGATGTGATAATTTAAGCTTGTTTGAGGGATTCCAAGTGTCTAAATCTCCCTCCATTTCTTCATCTTCCTCCACCTTACGCACAAAAAAGGAACTGCTTACTGTGGTGTTCCTCTCTCTCCATTCTTTCAGGAGATTCACATGATAAATCTGTGACTTCTTACCCTTGTCAGGATGTTCGACCTCATAATTCATGGGACCCATCTTCCTTATAATTGTATACAGACCCTGCTATTTTGCAATAAGTTTGTTGTTTGAACTGGGAAGAAGAAGTAGAACCTTTTGGCCTGGCTTATACTCACGATGGCGAGCATGCTGGTCATACCAGAGTTTTTGAGCACGCTGTACCTTAGCTAGGTTTTCTCTAGCCTCTTCTGGATATTTCTCCAGGCGGTCTCTCATTGCCAGTAAATACTGCACAATCCCATCTCCAGATGTTGTAGGTGAGGTTGCCTCCCAGGTAGTTCCCAGCAAATCTAATGGCCCTTGAACAGCTCTCCCATATAGCAGCTCAAATGGAGAGAATCCGGTTGAAGCTTGTGGAACCTCTCGACATGGGAAGAGAAGAAAAGGTAACCATCTATCCCAATCCTTTCCTGTATCAGACACGAACTTCTTTAACATGTTCTTAAGAGTTTGATTAAACCTTTCCACAAGTCCGTCTGTCTGTGGATGATAGGGACTGGTCTTTATCGCTGTAATACATAACTTTTGATGGAGCTGTTTCATCAGTAGGGAAGTAAAGTTAGTTCCCTGATCATCAGGATTTCTGTTGGAATTCCCGCCCTAGAAAATAGTTGCACAAGTGCACTGATAACTTTTGGTGTTGTTATTGAGCGAAGTGGAAATGCTTCAGGAAACCAGATTGCATAGTCACAGATAACTAGTATATATTGGTATCCTGTACTACTTTTCTCAAGAGGTCCAACGATATCCATACAGATGCCGCCATTCAAAATGCGCGGGCGATACCGCATTATTTTCCGGTGCGCTTTACGCAGTCTACCGCGAGTTACCGGTAAATACCACTAGTTACCGTAAATTCTCCTATAATACAGCAAGCAAAATAATAGTATCTGGAATTTCCGCAAGGTGGAGCTAATAAAGCTCAACCTCTTATGTTTGAGCTGTCGCCATCAAAGTCTTTAACGAAGATATTACTAATAGTATTAATAATGAATGACCTTGGACAAGCTGTAAACTCAAAGTATTGCCCTGGTCCACATTATTTTTTTCATTGACCGTCTTTGTAAAAGTAACACCACAGCATTTCGCAATCACGCATTTGTTTCCAATCATGCAAAGTACAGTAATTTTTGAGAATCGATTCACCATGCCTTTCACATGCTCATAAAAGAGATTGATTTAGGAACATAAACATATTACCGTATGCAAACTGTACTGTATACAGTATGTATATGTATATTTAATGTCTTAACTGTGCATGTTTAAGTATTGAATATTTATATGGAATTTTACCACTGAAGGGAAATCTTAGTACCTGAGCATAAAAAGAATAGGAGCATACTGTAACTCGTGTGAGGGCCATAAACGATATTAATTTTGGAACTTAAACATACAGTATATGGCTGGTCTCGGTACTTTAAGGAAAACATACACACCAGTATTCCATTTCTCCCTAAACATTTTAAGCATCGAAGTCTTTAACTAATGTGATACCGGAGTCAACAAGCATACTTTTAGAATTTGATTAAAAGGGAATATAATATGGAATCGCGTATCTAAAGAAATTAATAACGATATAATTATATTCATGTTGCAAAAAAACTGCAACAGACATAAAAACTCCCTTGCTTTTAACAGAGCGTTCCATAATTTCTAACTACGAAAATTATTTAAACTGCGACACTTATCATTCAACCAGAGCTCGAAATATCACAAGGATCCTCTAGAACACAGCAAAGACTGTATTAAAAGAATCGCGTATCTAAAGAAATTAATAAGATAAAATTATATTTGTGTACTGCGACAGGGCTGTGTAGGGCTGTTTCACCTCTCTCTTCATGTGACACTATTCAAAAGCCATTTAGCAAAGAGGGGATGAGAAGAGTGACAAACTAGTATACTTTAGATCTTTTTTTGTGAACCGGGGAAAATCTGATCATGTTTCTCTATAACAATAATAAAAAACATTGCCACACCCGGACTGTTAAACCAACGCATTAGCACGTCAAAGCCCATTGAGGAGCCGGGTGCAATAATTGTTTTGTCCCTTGATTTACTGATCTGCATTAATTACAGAAATCGAGTTCCTGCTCTTTGCAGATGACCTGGTCGTGCTGTCGCCCACAGAACAGAGGCTGTGGCAGAACCTGGCACTGCTGGAGCAGCACTGTCAGACCTGAGCGCTGACAGTCAATCTGGACAAGACCAGAGTTATGGTTTTCCAGAAAAAAAGTCAGACCTCCCTTAGTCTTCCTGAAATTGTCGGATTATGAGCGAATAAAAGCATCTTATTAAAAACACGTTTGCGTTTGTTTGGGAGCTATATTATGTATTTTTCATATGTAAGATATAATGATGTGTTCCCGCTTACACATCGCACGACTTTAAAAGCTAGAAAAACAGGTTTCAATTCACATTATCTGGTGAGCCTTGTTTTGTCAAAGGACAGCACAAAAAAAAACAGACAATACACGGGGGGGGAGGGCAAGCGAGAGGGAGAGTTTTTTACCCTCTGTCAAAAAAACCCAAATCACCCGGGGCAGAGACTCTGGGGGGATCATTGTGTGGTACAGAACGGAGCTCAGTCAATTCAAACAACTTCAGCGCTGATTCAGTTTAAAAAAAACTGCAACGGACATAAAAACTCTTTTGCTTTTAACAGAGCGTTTCATAATTTCCAACTACGAAATTTATTTTAAACTGTGACACTTATCATTCAACCAGAGCTCGAAATATCACAAGGATCCTCTAGAGCACAGCAAAGACTGTATTAAAAGTATACTAGTGACAAACTAGTATACTTTAGATCTTTTTTTCTGAACCGGGGAAAATCTGATCATGTTTCTCTATAACAATAATAAAAACATTATTTTACATATCACCTTTATGTGATATCACCTTAAGGACAGCACATACAAGGGTTAATTGCACAATGGACCGCGCAAAGAAATTTAAAATAGTCTTCTTTAGGTGTGAGGGCAGGAGTGGATCGCAGAAGGCATAATCAGCAAATTAGGAAAATAAAGAACAGGACAGGTGAGACATTTATCCAGAGAGCGAGTGATCAGAAAAAGGAACAGCTGTTACGCCCAGGTTTTACGCTCTCTCTCTGCTGAATGAATAAAAGCATTTTATTAAAAACGCGTTTGCGTTTGTCTGGGTATTTATTTTGTAATCTGTGGTTTACATCTACTGTATTGCTTTGAGATGCCACTTTTAAAGGTGATATGTAAAATAAAGTTTTTTATTATTGTTATAGAGAAACATAATCAGATTTTCCTTGGTTCAGAAAAAAGACGATTAAAATCTGTAATCTTTCCACTTGTATGTCATCGGAAAATACAAGAAGTTTCTGCTTTGTGTAAGGATGGTATCAAAAAGTAATCTCAGTGGTGAGAAAGCTGTGCTCCTCAAAGTGCTTTACAGGATAAAAACAACAGCAATAGTGTTAAGCTGGGCAAATGATTTTTTAATAGAAATACAAAATGAGATATAATGATGTGTTCCGGCTAAGACATTAACGAGTACAACCCCCCTCTCTGCGGGAGTGCTGGCTGTGACGAATTAAACCGGTTTCACAGGTATTTTCAAAGTAGAAGGGGGCGAGATTTCCAGCGAAAGACACCTCCCCCCTCCAAAGCCAAGGAAGTTCAGTACTTACTAGTTAAGAAAGCTAGGCTCCTCAATGAAATCGCTTTAACATGCTAATGCGTTGGTGTAACAGTCCGGGCGTGGCAAGCTTCTAATGTCAACTCAACTCGATTGGAAGACAGTGAACATATTCTAGCCCTAAATGAATTAATAGCAAACATGGTTTACATAAAATACATTTTTCCAAGAAAGTTTATAATAATACGATCTATAGTTCACGCTGTGTTTATGTAGAAAAAGTGATTAGGTTTATGAGTAATCTTATTACTTATTCGTTTAAAATGCTATATAAAATAAAGTTTATTATTAATTTGCTGGACAGAGCGGTGAACATTATTATGGATAAGACAAAGATAACGATCCTGATCAGTTTAGAAATCTGTGTACGCTGTAAGGTTTTTACTTCTTAAACTTTTAAAATACACGTTTCGAATAGAAAGAAATCATCTTCCTGGTACAGTATGTATAGCAAACCAGCACGTCTTTTTTCTCCAATCAGAGGGGTTAGACGCTCAGTTAAAAGCAAAAGAGATTGTCTGTTATAGTGGACATAAAAACAAGAGTTCGCTGGCATTATATCCTAGAAGACACAGATCGGCGCCAGACCAGGAGAATGCCCGCAGCGTAAAAGAAAATGCCTGATGAACTAGGGATTGGACAGTTTCCAAGTGCTTGTACAATCGATGGAAATGTTCAAATAAATGTGCAAAAGAAATAAACAAAATAATCATTTATTTCTTTATCATATTGGCTAGCTAATGTCCTCTCTTTGCTAGTTAGTGGCTGTGTTTCTGCATTGGGTAGCAACGGGTGACTGTTCTCAGGCAGAAGATGTAAACAGCTTAATTTTCGTGTTAAATAATTTTTTAAAATTAAAATTCATTCTATACAGCAATCGCATATTTGGGTACCGTTTCATAAAACTTTCATGCTTAAAATGTTTAGGGAGAAATGGAAGACTGATAATGGAATGAATCATAAGTGTCGCAGTTTAAATAATTTTCGTAGTTAGAAATTATGAAACGCTCTGTTAAAAGCAAGGGAGTTTTTATGTCCGTTGCAGTAAAAGAAAATGCCTGACAAAGTAGGGCTTGGACAGATTCCAAGTGCATTTTTGCAATTTACGTTGCATTGTCCATTGTGCTGCTGTAATACAGTTTAAAATAAGTCTAAATTGTATCAGCTTTATCTATGGGTTGCAATTTAGAAAGTCAAAACCCGCACTCAAAACGCAATGT
This sequence comes from Atractosteus spatula, assembly GCF_055471065.1. Lineage (NCBI taxonomy): Eukaryota > Metazoa > Chordata > Actinopteri > Semionotiformes > Lepisosteidae > Atractosteus > Atractosteus spatula. The sequence continues at coordinate 43,489,476 of NC_142709.1, read as the reverse complement.
AGAGCTTTTTGGCAAGAGGAAACACCCAAATTAATAATGTAACATGCCACTGTTTGTGCATGAACAAAGTTATACTGCTATTTCCTTAGATACGCGATTAAAAAATATAAATTTTTTGAATCCCCGGCAGAACACATTCCATAAGAATCAGCGCTTTTATATATCGCCTTTAAAGGTGGCTTCTCAAAACACTTTACAGGATAAAAACAACAATAACAGCAACAACAACAATATTGTATTTCATTGCACTTTGAAAACCAAGTAATAACTTAACTATATGTGCAAACGTTTTATGATATGTCGCTGTTGTGAATGTCTGTGGAGTGTATCTTATTTGCCTGTCTGTCCAGGCTCTCTCGCTCGCCCTCCCCCCCTCTCTCCCTCAATTCAATTCAATTCAAGGTGCTTTATTAGCATGACAGATGGGTACAATCAGTGTTGGGTATTTACTTTGCTTTGAGATTCCACTTTTAAAGGTGATATATAAATATATACAAAGATATCAATTTATTGCATTTGTCTGATTGTGAATCAAAAAACACATATATTTAAACCGTTTGCGATTTAAATCAAAAAACGATTTAAATCAATATAAATGTTTATATTGTAACGCCTAGGTGACTAGTCATTGTTATTAAAATGACTTAAATTCGATCATGTTGTGATATTTAGAAATATAAATTTGTTTGGTGCGAGTGAGGTTTTATTTAATCTCTGACCAAGGGAAACGTTTCATTTTTTCAAAGAAATTTTTGTTAAAAAAAAAAGTCATGGTCCCACAGTGGGATTTGATCACAGACCGTGTGAGTCAGGAACCTAACCCACAGCACCACCGGCAAGGTCACATGCAGAGTGCTGAAAAAGCACTACAGAAACATTATACACAGACAATGTACAGCGTGTACTATTCTTGTGTTGCGGTACATGAATATAATTATATCGTTATTAATTTCTTTAGATACGCGATTCCATATTATATTCCCTTTTAATCAAATTCTAAAAGTATGCTTGTTGACTCCGGTATCACGTTAGTTAAAGACTTCGATGCTTAAAATGTTTAGGGAGAAATGGAATACTGGTGTGTATTTTTAAAATATGTTAAAATTAATATTGTTTATGGCCTTCACACGCGTTACAGTATGCTCCTATTCTTTTTATGCTCAGCTACTAAGATTTCCCTTCAGTGGTAAAATTCCATATAAATATTCAATACTACAACGGGCACAGTAAAGACATTTACTGTAAATCTTTCTACGACAGACCAACGGACCACGGGTGCCCCTGTAGGTCAACCAATCACGTACCGCGGTACCGCGTGTCAGCGTGTGTCACAATGCGCGACGCCGTAGCCAATTACCTCCAGTACGTGTCTGTACCGCGCACTTTGAATGGCTGCATCTGTAGCTATTCTTTGAAATGGGGTTAAAATTATTGGCAAAGGTTAAAGTGGAGCTCGGTTAGATTTCTGTACAATACTGGTTTTCTGGCACTCGGGGAAAGTTGGACAATATGTTTGCACATCTTTGTATAGTGTTGGCCAATAAAAGCATGAGCTAATCCTCAAGTATGTTTTTTGATGTCCAAAATGCCCTGCCCATGGAATTGTATGTGCAAGGTGTAAAATCATTGGCCTACAACTACTGGGTACGACCAAGCGCTTGTCAGTTTTCCCAGCAATATATAGCACATCATCTTCTACAATATACTTCTCCCCTTCACACATTTTCACCTCATCCCCGCAATCTTTCTTAAATAAAGGAACAAGAGATGGATCTTCCTTCTGTAATTTCCTGATGTCATTTGGGATTTCCCATTGCCCTGGACCCAGATCCATCTACTTTAGGTATAGGGCTACCTAGCTGTTTTTCAAGGCGCCGCTGTCGACGTGTCTTCCTTGGTCCTTTGGTTCCTCCCTCACACAAACTATCACACAAGTTTGGCAGAGGTTGCAAACCAGCTTTTGCTTGAGCCCTCGTGACTACTGGACATGAAACTTGACCTTTAAAACTCTCTACATTGGTTTTATTTTGTAGCAAGTCATTTAACACTTGCTACAAAAATCTCTGCCTAAAATCTTTGCCTAAAATCATGCCACCTGGTAAATGTTCCACTACCGCCACTGTATTAAATACTTTTGATCTTCTACCACCATTGTCACTTCTGCCATTGGGGAAGTGCTTCTGATCACCATGTACACACTGAATCAGTGTCTGTTGATCATATATAATGCTGCTATCTGGTACATGACATTTCTTAATCAAAGACAGAGAACTTCCACTATCCAGCAGTGCATGGACTGTTTGTCCATTAACAATCACAGGTATATACATAGATCTTTCCTTCTTCTGGTCCCGCACTTCTTCCTTTCTTGGAACATAGCAATAATCAGTCATTTTAGGTTTCCTCAAAGGACAGACTGATGCTTTGTGCCCTGGCTGTTGACAATAGAAACATACAAAGTCCTTACTTGCCATACAGTCTGCATTGTCCTTTTCTTCTCCTTTGGCTGCCTTCCAGACACCGACCCCCCCCCCCAGAGGCCCCCTCGCTGTGCGTTAAGATATTGCAGGGCCAATTTTGCTGCTGTTAACCCATCCTCAGGTTCATGTTCCTTGACCCAGGTCCTGACATCATACGGAAGGATTCGAAGCAACTGCTTGAGAATAATTGCTTCTCCTATTTCTTCCTTGGTATGTTGATCAGGACGAATCCAGCACCGATATAGTCCTTTGAGACGGTGGTATGTCTCAGTTGGGATCTCTCCTGGTGGTGTTGTGACAGCCCTGAATCGCTGTCTATAAGTCTCAGGTGAAATATCAAATTTAGCCAAGAGAGCATCCTTAAGGTCATTGTAGACATTGGATATATCCTCATCCATTGCTGAGTATGCTTCCAAGGCCTTTCCCTTAAGCAGAGGAACAAGGCGACAGGCCCATTCTTCTTCTGGCCACTGCCAAGTTCTAGCCATGCGTTTGAATCTCGAAAGATAATTTTCAATGTCCTCCCCAGCTTAGTATGCGAGCATTTTTGGCTCCTTTCTATATATAAGATCCGATGGTCTGGTTGCCCTGTGACTCCCATCCATGGAATCTGCTGGTAAGTGTCCAGTTGCGCTTACTCCACGTGACCGATGAGGAGCTGGAGTAGGGAGCTGTAGTCGTGGGCTTGGTCCAGTATCACTAACTGTGTTTGCAGCAGGTGCAAGAGAAAACACTGATGGCCTTAAGTCACGCAGTTCCCTTAGAAACAGTTCCCTCATCTCGCTTTTGCTGTCCTGTCAAAAAGTTTTGAAATAAAGATACCAGTTTTGTTTCCTCTGTCTCCTCCAACATTCCTGGTCACATTTTAGGGCATGTGCCTGCCTCCTTATTTGCATTCTCCTCTGAACCATCCGAATCAACTGTATCCCAGGCCTTCATCTCTGGCTTTGTTGATCGGGCTTTTTGAGAGTGCAGTCCAGGCCTCCCTCTTTGGGAACGTAGCACTATGTGGCTTGCCATCCCACTCCTAACACCATAAATGTCACAGTCTCTTCCTTGCAGAGTTTAGAGGCGTAGATAGAAGATAACAATTATGATGGCACAGCCACAATTGCAAAGATGTGCAATGGTGTTTATTATGAGGAACTATGTTCCCAAAGTCCACACTCCAAAAAAACAAAGTGAAAACCACAACTAACCAGAAAAAAAACCAACACAAAGCTATAGTACAATAATATATACATTAATTACTATACAAAAAAAACCCACTAGATTGTTGTAGGCAGCTCCAATTCTACCCCCACAATCTACCTTCTCCTATCTCCCCTCCTTCTATCTTGAAGAGCTCCTTTTCTAGGTTAAACTCCTCCCCTAGAATATTCCACTATAAAGCAAAAAATAATTTGACAAAATAATAATCAAAATTCTGATATAAACATTTCTTCAGTGAATATACAATTAAACAATGCACATATTATTACCAACAATAAAACATCACACTCCTTTTATGTACATAACTGTTATCTAGGCAAATACTACCCCCTTTTAATGGTACCTTCGTACCAATCAATACACGCATGCGCAATCCTGAAACAGGCACTACTAAGCCAGCCCCTGTTGCCATTCCAAAGTTTGGGTCCTACAGATTTGCGGGAGAAACCATTTTGCCAGTGAGAAATCCTAACAACTTATTTATTTGAGATACGTGAGTTGATTACCAATTTGGTTCATTTCACTTCTAAAACAAAGGAAAGCAGGTGTTTGGTATGAGTTAATGATTAATTTTGATAATACGGGAACAAGCTTACTTTACTCTGTGTATGCACCCACAGAGCAAACAAAGCTATCCCCATAATTCCAGACTAGTTTGTTTATATTGGAAACCAGCGTTATCGCCTTTGTTTAGATAGTGAAATGTTTACGTATGTGTGTGTATGTGTTCATGTGGATACCTCACGAGTGCCAGGTGATCTGGAAATGGAGTCTCCAGTCACAAGATGAAACTTTTCTAAAACGTATAACAAAATTAAAGACGATTAAAATCTGTAATCTTTCCACGTGTAATGTCATTAGAAAGTACAATAAGTTCCTGCTTTGTCTAACGATGGTATCAAAAAAGAAACCTGTGCTTAATGATAATTAAGGGACTTAGAAGTCAAAGAAAATGATTTACGTTGTTTAAATACTAAGTTCTCTTAGTGACACTGTTGCTGTGTCTTATGAGGCCCCTTGAATCCCCCTTCAAACAAACTGTCACAAAGATCCTGAATACCAGCTTTATCTTGTGTTCTGGTGACTACAGAGCATTTATTACATCAGAAAGCGGGTCACTCAACACAGGCAGATACTATCCAATAATCATGACAGTGGGTTACTCTTTAACAATCCCCACCCACAGCAGAAACACCTGATCACTGATTACTAAAGTAACATCGGTCATAGGATAACTTTTGGTATTCCAATGTACACATTGCACCTTGGTGATGACTATAATCAATTGCACTGTCAGTCGCATGCTCTGGCTTAATGATAGTTAAAGAGCTACCCATGTCAAGTAAAGCTTGCACCATTTGTCCATTTACTATAACTGTCACAATTCCTTAGTTCTTAACCCTGTTAACACTGTGAGTCTTTTGCCTTGCTCCCCTAGTGACATAGTCTTCCCCATCAGACTCTAGCTTATCCCGAGGATCTGTCTCTTCTCTATGAAGTGTCATATCTTCTTTGGCTGTATTTGCTTTCATAGAGCGGAGGCCATACTGGCTCTTACTGGCTCATACTATCAATTTTTGCGGCTTGCCACCCACTGCTGCCACCACTTGTGAGGTAATGTTGCCTGATTGGCTATGTAGATCCTGGCTTCTCCTTCTCCAAAAAAAAAATTAAAAGATGGCATTGCCACAAAGCTGTAAAGCTGTAAATTTAATGCATGAAGTATGTACAGATGCAGCCATTCAAAGTGCGTGGTACAAATGCGTACCGCGGGCACCTAACTACGTCATAGTGCGTCATAACACGTCATACCGTGGTAAGTGGTTGGCTGGCCAAAATGACCGACAGGGGCACTCGTGGTGCGTTGGTCGGTCGTGGAAAGATTTAATCATTTAATGTCTTTACTGTGCACGTTTTAATCCACTTAGTATTGAATATTTATATGGATTTTACAACTAAAAGGAAATTTTAGTAGCTGAGTATAAAAAGAAGAGGAGCATAACGCATCTGAAGGTCATAAACGATATTAATTAGGAATATAAACATATTACTGTATGTAAACTGTACTGTATATGGCTGGTCTTGGTAATTTATAGAAAAGATACACACCAGTATTCCATTTCTCCCTAAAAATTTTAAGCATCCAAGTTTTATAAAACGGTCCCTAAATAAGCAATTGCTGTATAGAATGAATTTTAATTTTTAAAATTTATTTAACATGAAAATTAAGCTGCTTACGATCCTCCACCTGAGAATATAGTCCCTTGTTGCTACGCAATGCAGAAGCACAGTCACAAGTAACTAACAAAGAGAGGATATTAGCTAGCCAATATGATAAAGGAATAAATGACTTGTTTTTTGTTTATTTCTTTAGCACATTTATTTGAACATTTCCATCGACTGTACAAGCATTGAAAAACCGTCCAATCCCTAGTTCGTCAGGCATTTTCTTTTACTATACAGACATAAAAACTCTCTTGCTTTTAACAGAGCGTTTCATAGTTTCTAAGAATGAAAATTATTTAAACTATGTGACACTTATCATTCAACGAGAGCTCAAAATATCACAAGGATCCTCAAGAACACAACAAAGACAGCAGAAAAAGATATCAGATACATGAGAATCCAAGCTTTTTTATCTACGCTAAGAAGTAGTCTTTAAAATTTATAGATACATATTTTTTTAGATATTTAGATCCTTACATTAATATCATTATTAATTTCTTTAGATACGTGATTTCATACTATATTCCCTATTATAAAACGGATAATTCTGATCCTGAAATCTGATTGGCTGACACACATTCGAAGAAGTGCTATATTCTCTAATATACGCACACCCCGAAATTTTGACTTTTGAGTTTTGGTATACTAAATGACGGTGCGAGTGTGTTTAGCCAGCCGGACTGGCTAGAGATGTAACTAGAGAAACTCGACGAAAATCAACTTAAAAAAGAGATTGGAAAATATGAGAGCGTCTGAAACGTAGAAGTAAAGTACAGGTGGACTTAAAAAGGAGTTAGATAAACAGTTTTGGTATTTATATCCAATTAGTTGTAATAGGTGAACCAAAAGTTGAATTTATTTGAATGGCTTGAAACCAGATACTGCAGAAAGCGCTTGCAGGATGAAGGAAGCAGGGACCTGCCCTGTGGTTCAACTGACAGGGAAGAACAGTGAAAAATGTATCACCCTGCTAAGAGCTCTGTCTGGGGAGAATAAACAGTCTTGTGAGAGATCTGTTTACCTAAAGATTAGATCCTGTAAATCCCTTGTAGCCTCCCCAAGTCTGTCCCAGTCCAGTGCATAAAAGAAGTTAAACCTAAAATGTACTGTAAATGGGGTGTCAGTTTCTCTGTTATGGGATACTGGAGCACTACTGTCATGCTTTTCTCACTTCACAGTGTGCTATAGAGTAATGTATATGGGGAGATGGCAGGAGGCCACAGGAATATTGGGGCAGCAAGTTTTACTTGCTGAGTACCAGATTTTAAAATTGATTTTAACATTTACGTGCACTTATCACGTGAATGTGGGTGGTTTTATCCAAGATCTGTTGGGTTTGGATGTTATGCAGCATTATAAGGAATGACTATCCAGAACAGGGTATCATGTGGCTTCAACTGACTGTGATCACTCAGTATGTTGATGATATTCTGAGTATTTCCCCTGATGAGGAAACCCACAAGTCTGAGTTGCTTCAGGGTTTAGAGTGTCTAATATTAAGCACTTATGATAGAGCCCTTTTGTGTCTAGCATTGTGTAATTTTAACAGGGCCTGGGTGCAATGTTTTTACGGGGTGAGCACAACTCTTAACAGATCTGCTTAAGGGGGGGGCAGTCTAAGGACAAGATTGCCTTGGGTCCAGCAGCAAAAGCCGCCTGTAATAATTTGAAACAAGCTTCCTCAGATCAACCATTCCTTTGTATGTAAGTGTGGGTTCTGGGCAGCTGTGCTGACGCAGGAGCATGGAGGTAGGGATACTATTATCATTAGATGCTGTAGCCAAAGGGTGGGGGACCATGAAAATTTAAGAAAATGTAATACTGTTTACTGATGGGTCCTCTCTGGTCCATGAGGGAGAACAGAGAACAGGCTGAGCTGTTACAACATAATTCGAGGTGTTAACGACCGGAAAATGCCCCTCCACTGCCTCAGTGCAGCAAGCCAGTTTAGAGCCTTGATGGAAGATTGTATAAAGAAAGATGTTAAAGGGTTACTGTACCCTTAAATCATAAATGTACAGTATATATTTAAATCATATGTACAGTATATAATCTATGTATTTGTTGCATGTAGGCCACAATTCTGGATGGCTATGGAAAAATAGGATTCTCTCACCACAGCAGGGACTCCAGTTAAGAATACTGGGTTTGTCTCTGAACTCATTTGTAGTTTTACAGCTGCCGACTGAAGTAACTGTAGTAAGGTGTAAATAACACAATAAATAATCCCCGTAATTCAAGGGAACAACCATGGAGATGCAGATGCCAGGCTAGCGGCACTGGGAGAGCAGGACTCTGAGACCCCTGTGAAACCTCTATTGGGGTAAAGGGAGAATTCAGGTTGAGGCCTTTAATAGATGTGGTTAGACAAAATGTGAAAAGAATGTGGGGTTGTATGATGATGGGGTGTGGGGCCGTCAGCACACCAGATGCCCTGCATGCCCTCACAGCCTAAGGCCATTTTGTAGCCAGAAATTCCTGCTGGCAGATACCCAGGCATATGACAAACATGATCCCATGGTGCTGACTGCCCTGCCCCTTGGATACTGATCTAGGGGCATACTACACTGGGAAGGTGTGCCAGGCTGTATTTGCCTCACTAGGGGTGAGGTGGAAGTTACATTGCCCCCATCACCCACAGTCTGAAAGACCAACTAAGGAAATATAAACTGAAGGAACACCGTGGGTAGATGCTCTACCTGTGGTCCTGTGCAGTTTGCGGGCTGGGGCAAACGGAACTGTGAGACTGAACCCATTTGAGATCATCATGGGCAGCCAAAGAAACTCCCTGGAGGCCAAGTTTGGCTAACGGACTGTTGAATTTACTAACTCTCTATTACAGTGTTGTAGTTTTGTTAACTGAAGCGGTGCACAGGGCTCGTGAACAGGTGGTGGATGCTTGGGGACCTCCAGTAGAGGGGAGACACGACCGGATACCTGGCGAGTGGGTGTAGATGAAGAAGAGATACCCTGCCAGACGTTGCAATCCTGCTGGGAGGGACCATATCAAGTGCCACTAACTACTGACTGTGCCATCTGAGTGACAGGATGAGATCGCTGGATCCACGCATCGCACTGTCACCGAGCCACAGCACCAGAGACTGAGTGAACAGAAAGAATAATGTTGTTACCGTTTTTGTTTCTGATGCTTCGTAAGGTGGACCAACAGTGTGCTTGTTAGGCCTGAGGCGCATTACTGGGGATATGGTATCAAGACATTCCGGGCGTTGGCATATCTATCAGCCAAAAAATGATAATCAGAGTTGGGTCAATATTGCTATTCCAAGATCCTGACGATAGATCTCCACATGGCTGAGGTCTGCGTTTGGGTCCTGGGGTAGGACTTTATTTATTTGTAGGATTAGGATTGTTTTATATGTATAATTGTAACTATCACTTGTACAAAAACATCAATCACATCTTGTTGTAACCGTGGAACGCACAATGTCATGGTAATGCATGCCTGTACATCTGGAAAGGAAATATCTGCCCTGACATTGTATGTGTAAAAAATAGGCAGTACTGACGTATGACAAAATTTATTAGGGGGGAATGAAGTAAAATACAAAATGTAAAGATGGGGGTTAAATTAAGTCCTTTCTGCTTGAAGATTAGACTTCTAAGCAACAGGAGTTTATGGCAGGAAAGGGAGAACTGATAAGGATTCCAGATGCGAGCTAGGAAACTCCCTGGGGACTTAATCCCTGACCATTTGACCAAAAAGCTGTAAACTGGCCAAACAAGTGACCTCCTCCCTTTACCATAATAACGAGTGACATCAGAAGCAGCAAGGAAGGGCTATATAAACCTAAAGTTTGTACCGGCACTGGGAACGATACTTCGGTTTTGTTGTTTCTTGCGGGAAACAATACTTCGGCTTTATTGTTCCTTGCATGCAATAAACTCATCTGTTTAACATCATCTCAGAATCCAGAACCTTATTCTTTCTGTTACAACACTTCCAATCCAGTTCAAACCAGTACTGAATGACTAACAAATAAAATGTTGCATCTTCTGTAGGAAAAGTGTGTCCAAAGTTCACAGAGTCTCTTCACTCAACACTCCCAACACTATGTTAAGTATAATCCACACTGGTCAGAGTCTCTTCTCAGCCTGATGTCGAAGAAACATTAAAATAACAGAATTTGGATATTGGTGAAAGAAGAGCTGTTTATTACGCTTGCAAGCGGGAGAGTAGCTTACTAAAGCCATTCTTTCCGAAAGATGTTGCTCAGCGCTTTTTATACACAGTAACAGACAAGCTTCCTACTTTTACAATAGATTACTTAATCCCTAAAATGAATCATTAGTTTTCAGTCAAATTTGGGTAGCAGAAAACAATTCCTTATTAAGACTTTCGTTATTGCTTACTTTTGAAAAACATGACATTCGACTTCCCTTTTTACTACATTTAAGACATGATCTGTACTTTTCCTCTGACCTATAGATGCCCCCTGGTATGTTTCACTTGCCAGGGTTAGAATCAGTTAGAAAACTAAAGGATAAGCAGTTTGTTAGTTTTTATAAAATTTATAACATTCCTTCAATGTCTATCATCTGTGCTCTGTGATGAGTATCGGAATTAAATAATCAGACAGTCCCTATTCACTTTTTTTATCCTCATGAAGTAATCTGTTTTTTCAACGGTGTAGTACACTGAATTCACTTTTTAATTAAAAGCTCTATTCTAGACTTTGTGGGGGAAAGCAACAAACATATTTCTGATCTCCATTTACTAATATCAGTAAGTTTGGGATATGTTTTGTTAATATGCTTTTTTAATGTAATTCACATATTTGACAGAAAACTATTTTTTAAAACACTGCTTAGAAGCAATAAGTTGGTTATCTATGTGAAGCTTCTTAATAATCACAAGAACTTATATTAGAAAAGTGATTGAACAGGGGAGCAGAATTTAAAACATGCAGATAGTTTTGGGCAGATTAAGAGACTAGTTAAATTCAGAACCTCAATTCTTCTCCTGCTTCTGGAGGGCCTTCTGCCAGAACCAAGAAATTAGGGTCGACCTGTCTTAAGGGTATCATCCAATGATGAAACAGAGCAGGTCAACCTTGACACGTACCTGCACTGCCACTGAGTGGACACCTCTCCAACCTGGGCTGAGCTCTCCTGAATAATCTTAGTGAACACATCTACAGGCATCTATCCATTTGAACGTCAGAAAGGATTCCAACCCCCTCTCCTCAGGTAAGCCACAAAATCTACAAACATCCTTGCCACCCACAGAACAGCCTTAAGACTTCGAGGGGGTTTGGCAGGGTTTGGCAGGCCGTATGGACTAACCTACAGATGGCTGTCTAGTGTCAAGAAATGACTGCTAACTGCTAGGGTCTTAAAGAAGGGTTGCCAAAAAGTGTCACTGCAACACTTAATTCTTTGAATGGCCAGTAGGAAGCTGGTGTCCCCAGTTCATTGGCCCATACAAAATCCTGGATAGTGTAAACACTGTTACTGTCTCTCCCTACCATGATCACTATGGCAACCAATATCATCGGTGTTAGACATCTTATTTCTGCTCATCCCTCACCACGTCCTAGTTGCATGTTGGGTCCAATCCAGTCTACAGTATCTAGCCATTGGCAAGGGAGACGACCTGAGGAATGGACTTGGGTTACAGCCTGGAACAATCCTCAACTGGTCCAGACTTTCCGCCCAACATCCATCCCGACACCATCTATATGCCTGGGCTGGGAGCAGCTTGCATCTCACTGTTGCCAGGGACAATTAGAGCATTTTCATGCAGACCTTTCAATCAGGCAGACTATTTGAGGCCAGATTCTCTGTTAGATTGGTGCCCCAACACTGAACCCGAATCACTGTTGTAGGGGTTTTGTGTATTTACTGGGACAATTATTAATTGTAGCAATAAGTCACAAAATGATTCTTTGATGGCTATTAGAAAACCGACCTTGCAGGATAACTCAGCAACGCATACACACGGATACTAATACACGACAGTACATTTATTAATACATAAAATGTGCATATAAACATAACAGATCTTAAGAGTGAGGGTTAGCAGAATACAAAAGGTATATATTCAATCACAAAGAGTTACAAACCAAGAGAAACATACATTCAGTATACCATTCATTTATACCATTTTGTAAATGAACTTTGATTACAACTTCTACACTAGATACTCAAAGGCAAGTACATCACTCATAGGAATTAAATTGATATCAACTCAGGTTGAGGTAAATTGAATTCTTAAGCTGTAATGCAGAATGTTGAATACTCATCCAATCTGTGTGGATTCAGATCTATCGCAGACACAAGGAAACAGCGACAGGCTGTTGCTGCGTCCAATCGGCGTCCTCTGGTCTGGTGCCAGGCAGTCGGCGTGAGGTGTGGGAGAAGGAGGGAGAGATTCCTGCTGCGACGCGCTGGCAGTAGGCTCTCTGAAGACCGGATAGTTAGTGTTGGTTTTACTAGCAGAGATTGTGCACATGGAAAGTGACTGTGGGTCCAAACAAGTCACACTCTTTAGACGGGAAGAAGACTGGTTTGTTCCCGATGTAGCGCTAGTCCTGAATACTGATATTCAGCTGTCGACAGTTCCAACCGTAGTTCACTCGTTGATCAGGCGAGTGTTCGTGGTGGGTACCGGCAGTTCATGAGACTTGCTGCTGGGCTAACCTCGGGCGGATCCTTTGGTTACGCGCAGGCGACCTCCATTCTCGACTCTTAGAACAAAGGAAAGTCCTGGCACTCATACCCACTGGCCATTACGTGATTGTCCGAGATGAGTCTGAGAATATCCTGGAGGAGCCTCTTTCTGGGCCCTGTGCTGCCTGTTTTACCTGGAGGAACTACTGTCATTCATTGGTTGAATTATCCGCGGGCGTTCGAGACCCATGTGGGGTTACCCTGCCCTACCAGTTCCTGATTGGCTGATCGAGGTGGAGGATGAGTAACCATGCTCTCTAACATTAGGGTTGTAAGCAACCTGGGATGAGACTCTCCCAAGGAATCTCCCAGACAGTAAGGCGCAGAGATGACCATTTATTAGGGTGGCTGGAGAATCTCAGCCTTGGGAGGTGTTCCTTATCAGGAAACTCTATTAGCTAGAAAAACACCTTAAATGTGAACCAAATGGAATGGCCTCTCTGTATCCAGCACCACTGAGATGAGGGAGAGAGAGACTGGCAAGGGAGCAGAAACTTAATTCCTGTATTTTTAATAAGCCTTGACGCTACACTGTAAAGCTACTGCTTATTTGTACCTTATAATTATATTTTTCTGTTGCAAACAGCGATTCAGTGGAGTCTCACTTCTCCCTGATTAAGCACCCTCCAGCACTCCTTATTCCACGCATCCTCATGTCCCTACTACTGGACCTTGCCTGAACCTTCCTGACAGATTCTATCCAGAGATCCAGTTGCCTGAATCTCCTGGCAATCTCTTTCCCACTGGTTTTCCTGCCTATCTCTACGGACAGTCCTCACTCAGTGATATTGCAGCCTTTGCTTACTTCTTTACTTCCAGCCTACCTGCACAACTCTTTTTGTTCCCTACTCACTGACTCACTACCATCTCATCTCTCTGTAACTCCCAAAGATCCCAAAGTCTTATACTTGGGGCTCCACCTGTCATTTCACTGCAGCACTTAATTCTTATGGTAACAACCAGATTTACTGCTAATTAAGAATATTAAGTTTAGGTTGTTTTAATACGTTTGAAACCACAATTAAAAAAAAGGCTTGACATACTTCACTGGTGATAAAAAATGCTTAACTAATATATGTCTCTGTTACAGAACAGATTTGGTGATTTAAAGCAACCTATATCCGATATTTTATCCCATCCCACTGCCTAAGAAAGGTGATGCAAGGGACTGTTGCAACTACCGTACAATAGCCCTGATTCCTCATGTGAGCAAAGTCCTTCTGATGATCATACAGCAGCGTCTGCGCCCAATCATTGAAGCAGAACTACCTGACTCGCAAGCAGGGTTCAAACGAGGTTATGGTACCCGTGACCATATCACAAATCTGTGTTGGATTATGTAGAAATGTCATGAACATCAGAAAAACATCTACATTTGCTTCATCGACTACAGTAAGGCATTCGACTGCATTGAACACGATAAGTTATGGAAGGCACTGCAAGAACTGGGAGTGCCAGCACACTTGATCCAGCTGATAAGATCCTTTTATAAAGACCAAGAAGCAACTGTTCGAACACAACATGGAGACACCGAATGGTTCAAAATCGAGAAAGGTGTGCGACAAGGCTGTATTCTGTCCCCTTTTCTTTTCAATCTTTATGCAGAAATGATCATGAGAAAATTAGATCTGGAAGAATCAGAAATCGGTGTGAAGATTGAAGGCAGAAATATTAATAATCTCCGCTATTCTGATGAGAACATTACTGGCGGAAACGGAAGATGGCCTGAAATACCTCATATTAAGAATCAAAAAGGAAAGTGAAAAGATGGGTCTCCACCTCAACATCAAAACGACGAAGATCATGACAACGGCTGGAAATGGAGCAGTCAAAATAACCATCAATAGTGAACAGATCGAATGTGTCAAGGTTTTTTGCTTCCTGGGATCCATGATCGACCGAACTGGAGACTGCGGCCCTGAAATCAGGCGACGAATTGCGTTAGGCTGTAGTGCGATGCTGAGCATGCACCAAATCTGGAAGAGCAAAGACATCAGCCTCACAACCAAATGCAAAATGGTCCATGCTATTGTGTTCCCCATATCAATGTATGGGTGTGAAAGCTGGACCCTGAAAAAAGCTGACCAAAAGAGGATGGATGCTTTTGAGCTATGGTGCTGGAGAAGACTGTTACGGATACCATGGACAGCAAGGGTCACCAATAAAGAGATTCTGGAGCGCATCAAGCCAGAAATTTCGCTTGAGGGAAAGATCACCAGACTCCGGCTCACTTATTTTGGTCATGTGATGCGATCAGATTCATTGGAGAAAGCAATGATGCTTGGAATGGTCAGTGGAACAAGAAGACGAGGCCGCCAAAGAACGCGGTGGCTCGACGCCATCAAAACGGACACTGGCTTAGGCATAGAACAGCTGAAAGAGAAAGTCCAAGACCGGAAAGCGTGGCGAGAGATGGCCTATAGAATCACAGAGAGTCGGATCCGACTGACCAGATAACATCATCATATCTGATATTTAATAACAGTGACATTCTTTACATGTTTAAAAGTAAATAAAAGTAATACAGTCCAGCTGAATATTATTTTTTTTACAATTGTTTTACAATTATGTATAAAATAACATCTACTTGAACCTTTTAGTCATTTTAAGCATTAGTGATAGTGACTTTTTTATCTTTGTTGAGTTACAAAGATGACACATCCACAATATTTAATTATGTTAACGGTATTGGACCTGTGAATAAATAGCTTGTCTGTCCATTTCGTTCCTCTTTTTTCCAGGTTTAGATTTACCAGCACTGAAGTTCAAAGCAGCATAATTGACAATATCAGTGTCCTGATTCTGAAAAAAAGAGGCTCATTAGTTTGCTACAGCACATTTGTATCAATACAGTGACAAATAGAACCACAAATAAAAAAAAACAGATATTATTGTCATGCAAAAGAAAATAGTTTTAAACAGTTCTGTCAGTTTTGCAGATATTTTCAATACTGGTAATGCCATTACCAAACATGTATACTAAATATGTGTGGACTAAATGAAAACACCATTTAGCTGGCAAAAAATACTTAAAAATAATTCAAATTACCAAAACTGACTATGAGTATTTATGAATACTTTAGAACGTGCGATGAAAATGGTCTTTCTCCCATGTACACATTTTTTGCATTAGTTTTTTATAGCAAATTCATTTTTAGAGCGAAAAATATATAAAATGCTGCTATATAAACATGTTTTATATGTAAGACCCTCTGATTTAGACTGAATTTTGTTTTGTTTTTTTTCAATTTAATTCAATCACTGTTCATTTAATTGCATATTTGTTTTATAATCTTCCTGTGCAGGGTCATTGCTCACATTGTAGATCTTGTTAGGTTCTTTGTTTTCACTATCCAACATTGTAAAAACATTACACAAATGAGAGAGAGACAATGAATGTAGTTGAAGTATTTAAAGTACCACATTCAGGTAAAAATACCCCTTTTCCCCTTGTAATTGTTATTAAAAAATGTACTGTGGCTTATATACAGTATCCATTTTTAGTGATTTCAGCAGCACACTACCACGGCTTATTTTTGACACTTTGTTATAGTTAGTGAAAATTGGTTTTCATAATTGTTTTGCATATCACAGATTACAATTACAATTGTTTTCACTTAGGAAACTATTAATAAAGTATAAATATAAGGTATAAATGACCTTGATGATGATTCTATTTAAGTGCACAAATCATTAGAACATAAGAAAAATTACAAATGAGAGGAAACCATTCAACCCGTTTATATTTTGGTTGTTAGACATTACATTTTTGGTAGATGTTTTGATTCAATGCTTTCAATCCAGCCATTTCTTGAAATAAGCCAGGACAATGACGTAACCAAAATAGCTGGATAGCCTGTTACTCACACAACCCCTTCCATATAACCACAATGTTTAATTATATTATGATGCACTTTTTATTCATTATTAAGGCAACCTTGCTACCAGGAGACCTATGTTCATATGTTATAGATTCTCAATACATTATGAATAATACTCTTTATGCATTTTCTTTTAAGGCATTTTTTATCATGTATTACCACTGATATTAAATTATAATTATTTCAGAATTTGGGCATTATTTTCTCTGTTTCATCTTGTGATTGTAACTTTGTATTTTTAAAAATCAATCTAGTTTCATGGAGTAATCCAGGAACTAAAAACATACCTGTGTATTTGACATGACCTCTGAGACTTGTCCTGAAACAAATTAAGTGATAAGGTGAGTTCAATTCACCTGATTTGCTTCATATATATTATAGCATATATATATAGGACTCTATCAACTACAATGACAGTCTTGAAATATTTAATGTTTATTCCATGTGGAGACAAGAATGAGGCTTTATAAAAAATATCATAATACTTTGGGATATACACAGTTCCAGACACAATTCTACAGTTAATAAAGAAAAGACAAAGAAGAATATTTCAACTTGCAATTTACATGCATTTAATTAACTTTAATTAATGTCTAACATGATATAAAAATGTTAGATATTGTTCCATGCAATGGATTGATGTCCTGTAAAGAGTTTACCCCGTCTTGTGTCCATTGCCTGCTGAGATAGACTCCAGCTCCCCTGAATTGCATGAAGGGGTTAGGTAATAGATATTGCAAATATAATTAAAGTGGACAAATCACAATAATCTAATTCAATTTATAGATTTACTATGGATGGCTTTAGCTAAACAAAGGAATGTCCTAAATGACACACACAAATAATTTAACCAAAACTTTACATTACTTTGTCTAGAAAATACTAACCTGTGCTCTGCTCAAACTTCCTTCTTTTTATTAGGCAGATGAGGACAGTGATCACAATGAAACACATAGCATTTGACACCAGCAGGGCACATACAGAGGGAGGAAATGTAGATTGAGCAGTAGATTCTAATACAAAAACAATCAAACATAAAAATAAAGAAAACATTGTCAAGTTTGATCAGCTAAACCTAAAACAGTGTTAAATGAAACGTCAGCTGCATATAGTGTTGTTAACTTTGATTAGTTCAGTGTTCAGTGTTTGATTTAAGAGTTTTATAAGTTTTGATTTTCTCAGCTTTGCACCCTGAAGTATAAAATATTTAATTTTTTTCATTATAGTTACAACATACTTTTAAAGAGATGAAACCATAAATGAAATTGTTTATACTTTAATTATTTCTGTTGACATTCCTGGCAGAAATATAACCAGATATTCTTATTTTTTTATTTTTAATTAAAATTCAAGCTCTCAAAATAGTCAAGAAGGACTGTCACAAAGTTCTGCACACAAGTAAAGACGCAATTATCAAAAGAAATTAAGTTCAAGGGGCTTTATTCCTATCTCTTTCAGTACAAATAAAAAAATGCATTAAATGGTCAGCACCCACCAACCACACCTTTCACTGTGCTGACTTTTTAAATACCAAACAAAACCTTAAATACATTCAGGTAAATGTGAATTCTGAAGTCTTTTCCTGTTTACTCATAGGTACATAATGTACTGTGACTAATTACAAGAAATGGTGTCCCCTAGTGCCAGTTGTAGTTCCACCCCTTTCTTCTACTATACTCAGCCATACCTTTTATGGTTTAAATTCAATCTGGTTTCTTAATGTGGTTCTTTGTATTCCTTTATTTTGGCATAAAAGTAATTCAGGATTTCTATGCATAGATCAATCACAATCAATATATTTTTGTTTTAAATTTTAATGCAACAAAATGGGACATCAATGGAAAAGAGTGAAAGGCACTGTATATAATTTTCTACATATGTTATGTACATATAAAAATATTTAATATGTAATATATTTTTCAGAATTCTTTATGTCAAACAATTAGAGGCATTCATACTTTGGCATCAATTTATTTTGAGTTTTTATTTGATTTTTAACTTTTTAACAGTATTTTCTGCCTCAGTTGTTTATTAATATATGTTAAACATAAAACTTACCTGAAATGTCCAGCAGGGTCCCATTTCCAAACAGGATCTCCCCACATGTGGCCACAGCACAGTAGTAAGTTCCAGCATCAGAGGGGCTGATGTTCCTCTTGGGGAGGTTAAAGACACAATTCTGTGTAGGAGCCCCAGTCACAGAGCTCCTCTCACATTGATCACTCCTGTTTTCATAAGTGTAAATTATTCCTGGAAGGGATTCTTCTGAGTCATGTCTGAACCAATAAACACTGTGATCTCCTGCACAGGTCTCCATGTGTATTGTACATTGCAGGGTTGCATTGTCTCCTGGCTGGACTGGGGCAGACACAGGCTGCTGAACAACACTCCTGCTTATTGATTCTGAGCCTACAAAACAAATATTTAATTATATTAATACTAGGTTTGCTGTATTGATACATATATACTGTATATCCATCCATTTTCTTATTGCGCCATTCAATTCTAACATATTTGTTAAATGATATGAATATGAACAAATATTTATAATGTGACAACTCCAGTGAGCAAATTATTTATTAACTCCAGTTAGCAAATTATTAAGTGCCACAATCTTTCATATAACAGAAATATCTGGGATGATTAATGCTGTATTTCGTCTTTTAAATATGCTTTATGAATTTTAAAAGTCTAGATGGGCTTACTGACATCCTTTCATTTCTAACTTTTCTTATGATCTAATGATGTCTGCATCTATTTCTCTGAACCATCTGTGCTGATTTGCACTGCAGGTGTGAAGCTTAGAATTTTAACCTTGGAGAGGAAAATTGTAGGAATTCATATCAGACAGCATTGCAAGATGTTCAGCTATTTTCTCTTTATAAAAAAAAATGGTCACAGGTTGACTAATCTAACTGTCTAGTTATGATGGTAGACTAGTATTTAAGTTAGACCAGTATTAATATTAGGTAAGAATTTCCTAGAGGGTTGCAGAGAGAAGCAGGTTGACTCCCCTATGGGTTAAAAGGTGGGTTAATTTTCCATTATGATTAATAGTTAAAATTGGAGAAACACACTACAGCTCTCCCATCTTTTGAAGTTAGATTTACAGGGGAATCTAGAGAAGGAAAGCAAGTTACAAACCATGTCAAGTTTGGAAGAGTTTTACATGACGTTTGGTCTGGTGTTAGCCCATGTTTTCAGAATTCCTGGGATTTATTAATAAATTTTAAACCAAATAGTTAACCTATAAAAGTTATTTTTTGTTTTGTAGGTTTTCTAACCTCACACTTACTGATCATGTAGACCTGCCACACCATCTCAATATTTTAAAGCGCAGAGTACTGTACTTTTGTATAAATTCCATGTAATATGAGTAATTTAGAGAAACCTGGATGGTTAATTGAACATACAGCATTTGTATTATTAATTTATATTGGTGCTGCACCATGAAATGAAAACATGGTTATAATGAACAACCCATAATATTAAGAATAATTATTTGAGGTTCACATGTATTTTTAGACCCATGTCATAATATACAGTAGCACCTGTTATATATATATATACTGCCTGTGCCATTTATTTTTTACTGTACAATTCTGTAAAAATGTATTGTATCAGTCCTTCATAACAAATTGAAGAACCAGTCTAATAAAAAATGCAATAGCTCTAATACATTTTAATAGTTTTCTGTCTGTTTTAAATGATAACTTTCTCCGTTAAACATTTTAAAGACAATATTTTGTTTAAATATAGGATTAAAGTGAAAAAGATTAGTAAACAATGTAAGCTTTGCGTACTATAATATAGTAATAGAAAGGAGTATTCCATCCAGATTTTCTAATATAATTTTTTTTTTCTCTGTTCTGTTTCCAAGCCTAAAAAAGCTCTTAAAAATCTTCATCTCATATTTACATCTGCAGGGCTGTTTGTTAGTGGAGATCAAGTTCAAAGTTATCATTGTGTATATTTGAGCTGAACCAAATCACTATTTCAGGCTTTTGCAGGAATGAAATTATAGTTATGATCTTTTTTGTAAAAACTAAATTAAATCTCTGTGCTGTATCTTGTATCTGTACTACATGAACAGAGACGTAAACAGAAAAACATTTAGCATACAATTATGGACAAATATGTGCATGTACGCACATGTGAAAAATAAATAACTACTTTAATTTCTACTTTACCTTTAAGATCTAAAAATGTTCCATTTCCAAATAGCAACAGGTCATAGTCACGGACCCCGCAGTAATAAGTCCCAGCATCTGAAGGTTTTGTTTTTGAAATAATGAGGTTAAAACTGCTGATGTTTTTTGACACTTCAAAGCGGGTGTCATTTATGAATTCTCCATACCGTGTAGCTTGAGATGAGTGAGCATACACTGTTAATATACACTTGGGAGCCTGTCCTGGGACCTGTTTAAACCAGGAGAAGTAATTAGCAGTGGGGTGTGATATGGAGCATCTCAGAGACACAGATTTTCCAGGACTGGAGGTCACTAGGACATTTGGCTGGAAAACAACCACTGGGCTCACACCTGTAGAAAGAAAAAAAAATCTACTTGCACATTGGAAATCTAATGCTGCTTTATTATTTCTGTTTAATGTTCACTAATAAATTTAGATAAATATTGGTTTGAGCTTTTTTTTATGAAACTCATTAAATGTCTTTCCTTGTTGCTGCTGTTAAATTAATTATATAAATGAAAAGTGAAACAAAATATTCAATAATTTCAATGATTGAAAAAATAATTGTAAAAATAAATGAGGTCTAAATGTTAGTTATATTATGATTAAGTATTGTGCATCTTATTAGTTTTGAATATCATTATACAAAAAAAATAGTTTATAATACTGTATAATCTACATAAGAAAAACATTTTCATCAAGAAAATATGTTTTAACAGATTTGACTTACTTTTTCTGAACAGAAAGAGTACAAGTAAGCAGAATCTGGGCATACTGGCTGCTGCTCTCTGAGTCAGGAGAGAGTGAGATTCCGAATGAAGGGAGTGCTGTGCATGTGTGACAGCTCAGGCATTGTCCACCACCCAGAATGTCATGTGTTTTGGGTGTCTGAAGTTAGTATAAACAAGTGAGACATTCAACACCCACTGTTTCCTACATTTCAAAAGACCCATTATGGAAAAAAAGTGGTTATGTACAGAGAAATCTTTGCAAAAGCACCACTGCAGCCTTAGGCACAATTATAAATGTGCAAAGGTCCGTTTTCTTATATTCAAATCCCATATGGAAGGACCATGTAAATTATGAGGCTGGTGCAATTCTGTCCCCGTTCTATTCACTCTACATTTTTTCAACCAAAATAAGGCTGTAATTTATCATTTACTGTTATCACCTCAGAGTCTTTTACAGATATTGAAGTGACAACACGAAATGCTGACAAAGTGCATTACATTGTATGATGCTTACTAGGACTGGTGGTAAGATTGTATGATCATCTTGCATTATTAGTACAATTATTATAAAACATACTAATATTGATAGTATTTTTGAGACTGTATATCTTTCAATTTTTTTATAAAAACACATTTGTTTCCTAGCGTGTAGTACTGGAACTAATATTAAAAGGGCACAGTGATAAGCTAAAATGCCCATCTTACTTTCTCATGTATTCATATGCCATGCTTCTGAGAAGAAGTTGGTATACCTGAAGAAAATCAGAACAAAGGTAGAAAACTGAAGAAAAAAAGAAATGGAAGCTTAATGAACACCAGGACGGTCATTATGAGGACCAAATCTCCTCCACTACGGCTCTCCATCTCTTAGTATCATCCCATCATATGGCCCAAATTATTTGAGATTTCATACGCAGGAGTCAAGGCTTCTGCATTATGCATTACTTATAACTACAGTATAGTTTGTCAAATAGGTCAGTTCAGTCTCCAGTCTGGTGATTTTAAAACAAGGGGACAGGCAGTTTAGAAAATGCTTCTGCATAACTCTAATGATTACTTGTATCATTAGATTGTATTATACATAGCTTTTGAGGTGTGGTGGATATTTTGCACATGACCACTGACATACTGACCTGCTCATTTTATATGAATCAGACCTGAGATTCGTCTATCATTTTGATGATCATGCACACTTTCTGTGAAAATGATGACAGAAAAATATATACCATTTGGCCAGTAGGGTAACTTATATCTAAAATCAAAGTATTGTAGAGGGTTGTAGAAGAATGAAATATTTTTCACGCTTTTCAAGATTATATTTTTCAGTTTGCAGACTCTTGGTAGTTTTGGTGCACTCTGATCTGTCCATAGATTTGCTAAAACATTTAGGAACCCTTCCTATGGGAAATGACAAAATTATACATACATACAGTATTTTTAAGCTTAATATTTAATTCAAAACCTGAATGCTCAAAGTGAAGACTTCTAAGTTTCAATAAAAACGGAAACTAAAGAGAAAAAAAACTGACCCATTATGAACTCAATATTTGCTGAAAGCAGTTTGTTAGCAATTACAGTGAACATTTCTTGCAGCTACCACAAGTCTCCACCCTCTTTGCACACCAACGTGGTACAATTTTCGCCTATTGTTTTGTCAGATATGCTCACACTCTCCCAAATTTCTTGGTTATCGCTTATATATAAAAGTTTTGAAGTTTTTGCATAAAATGTCAATAGGATTAAGAAATTTTACCGGGCTGCTTCAAAACATTCACATTCTAATTCTTACAGTAATCCACGTCTGTGTTAGCCTTGTTTTCTGGATCATTGTCCTGTTTGAAAGGTACATTTTTGTTTTAAGTCTGTAAAAGTACTTTGGTCAATTAAATACCTTTCATCTCCCCAAGCGTCCTGGAGATTGTTGGTCTTGTGGCATAGTGACTGATAAGAATGCTTTTCTTTAAAATGAAAATCTGATAAAATATATTTAGTTATTGAAACTAATTTAAATACCAGTTCAAATGGTAATTCAATATATTTACAATTTAGTTACTAATCAAAGAAAGTTTAAATCTAATACACAAAATGCATTATTTTAACCTGTTTAATTTCAATGATTTATTCTACAGAACAAATTCTGAAGTTCAGTGTCTGTGGGGTATGGTAGCTTTTTAGAAATACTCAGTTGTAGGACTCCACTACTTTGTGAAACCGCCAGGTGGAGCAGTGAAAGCTTAAAGTGGCATGTGGTGCATTTGGGCTGTCGCCAGAAATTGCCTGGTTTCAATTCCTGGTCAATGCTGGGGGATATTTTTTTTCCAATTATAGAATTTAAGTTGTATATTGTTTAGACTTTTATTAATTTTAAACTGTGTATTACATGCATGTTAAATATTAAGCTAATTAAAAAGTAGGTATATTTGATAAAAGCAAGATTGCTCAGTTGGATATATAAAAAATAATTAACTATTATACTGTAGCTTGTGAATGTGATGTGCCTCTTTAAGGTTTACATTCAGATAGAGAAAATATATGGTTAAAAAAAGGTAAATTTTGGAAGCGGAAAATAAAAACAGTAGTATAAGGTAATACATACCTAATGTGCACACAGTAGGTGGTAGTGGTAGCTAAATATAAAAAAGTACACACAGTATTCCACCTTCTTCATAAATATGTTATGCATCAAAGTTTTTAACTTGGTGACTTATGGTGGGTTATGGTTTTAACGTGCTTGTTCTAACATTATAAAGTTAATATACTGTACTTTATAAAAAGTTTTAATATTTTATCCTTTTCTAAGAATACATAGTAAGAACACCACTTGCTGTTATTGTAAAAAACAGGTTGTACTGATTGAATACCACTTGATAGTAATATTAATATGGAATTGTATAACTAAGCGGTTAAAATATCACAAACGGATGCTTTGGAAACATTTTGACATTCGTTTTTTTTTACCTTTATTGTCTTTATAGTGGTAATGTACAATGGAACACGCATGGACTGTAATTTGGTGCGCTGCACTCAGGCAGTTCAAGGCCCGATCAGAGCATTACTTTTGGCTTGTTTCTTACATTGCCGAATATACAAAACTAGTTCACTATTATATAGATGCAGCCATTCAAAGTGCACGGCACAGACACGTACCGCAAGTTATTGGCTACGGCCTCGCAATGACGCAAAATACCGCGGTACGTGATTGGTTGACCAACAGGGGCACTCAAGATGCATTGGTCGGTCGTAGAAATATTTAAATGTCTATACTGTGCCCGTTTTAGTATTTAATATTTATATGGAATTTTACCACTGAAGGGAAATCTTAGTAGCTGAGCATAAAAAGAATAGGAGCATACTGTAACGTGCGTGAAGGCCATAAACGATATTAATTTTGGAACATAAACATACAGTATATGGCTGGTCTCGGTACTTTAAAGAAAACATACACACCAGTATTCCATTTCTCCCTAAACATTTTCAGCATCGAAGTCTTTAACTAACATGTGAAATAGCATGTATAAAAAGTGGCAGTTTTAAGCTTTTCTGCTAATATAATATGGAATTGCGGATCTAAAGAAATTAATAACGATATAATTATATTTGTGTACTGCAACACAGTAATACACGCTGTACAATGTCTGTTGATTCTGTATGTGTAGGGCTGTTTCACCTCTGCTCATGTGACCTTGCCGGTAGCCTGGTTGTCTAGGTGCCGGATTAATAACCCATAGGTTGGCTGTTAAAATCCAGCTGGCGCCGTGACTTTTCTTTTAACAAACATTTGTTTGAAAAAATGGAATAGCAATATTATGGACAATTAATTGACAATAAATATACAAAAGCACATATTAAATTTGGGAAATAGTTTTAATATGTAAATAGTTCCCTGGTTCTGCACCCCTGGGTGTTTCTCTCTCTCTCGCTCGTTCGCTCGCCCTCCCCCCCCTCAATTCAATTCAAGGTGCTTTATTAGCATGGCCGATGGGTACAATCAGTGTTGCCAAAGCAAATAAAATAGTGAAATTCACATGAAACAAAACAAAAAATAACATTAATATAAAATCTACAGACATATTACAGACATTTACAACAGAGACATATTATAGAATATTTACATATAATGTACAGATGCAGCCATTCAAAACGAGCAGGCGATACCGCATTATTTTGCGGTGCGCTTTACGCAGTCTACCACGAGTTACTGTAAATTCTCGTATAGTACCTCAAGTAAAATAATAGTATCTGGAATTTCCGCAAGGTGGAGCTAATGAAGCTCAACCTCTCATGTTTGAGCTGTCGCCATCAAAGTCTTTAACGAAGATATTACTAATAGTATTAATAATGCATGACCTTGGACAAGCTGTAAACTCAAAGTATTGCCCTGGTCCACATTCTTTTTTTCATTGACCCTCTTTGTAAAAGTAACACCACAGCATTTCGCAATCACGCATTTGTTTCTAATCATGCAAAGTACAGTAATTTTTGAGAATCTCCGATTCACCATGCCTTTCACATGCTCATAAAAGAGATTGATTTAGGAACATATTACTGTATGCAAACTGTACCGTATACAGTATGTTTATGTATATTTAATGTCTTTACTGTGCCCGTTTAAGTATTGAATATTAATATGGAATTTTACTACTGAAGGGAAATCTTAGTAGCTGAGCATAAAAAGAATAGGAGCATACTGTAATGCGTGTGAAGGCCATAAACAATATTAATTTTGGAACATAAACATACAGTATATGGCTGGTCTCGGTACTTTAAAGAAAACATACACACCAGTATTCCATTTCTCCCTAAACATTTTAAGCATCGAAGTCTTTAACTAACGTGATACCGGAGTCAACAAGCATACTTTTACAATTTGATTAAAAGGGAATATAATATGGAATCGTGTATCTAAAGAAATTAATAACGATATAATTATATTCATATACCGCAACACAAGAATAGTACACACTGTACGATGTCTGTTGATAATGTTTGTAGGGCTTTTTCAACACTCCTTATGTGACTTTGCTGGTGGCGCTGTGGGTTAGGTTCCTGACTCCCATGTCACACGGTCTGTGATCGAATCCCATGGAACTATGACTTTATTTTTTAACAAACATTTCTTTGAAAAAATGAAACGTTTCCCTTGGTCAGAGATTAAATAAAACCTCACTTGCACCAAACAAATTTATATTTCTAAATATCACAACATGATCGAATTTAAGTCATTTTAATAACAATTAATAGTCACCTATGCGTTACAATATAAACATTTATATTGATTTAAATCGCGTTTAAATCGCCTTTATTTAAAACCCATAAATAAAGCTGATACTGTTTAGACTTTTAGTTATTTAAAACTGTATTACAGCAGCACAATGCACAATGCAACGTAACTCGCTATCTTTGTCTTCTGCGTAATAATGTTCACCTCTCTGTCCAGCAAATTAACAATAGTAATAATAATGAACTTTATTGTATATGGTGCCTTTAAAGGTGGCTCCTCAAAGCGCTTTACAGGATAAAAACAATAACAACAATACTGTTAGGCTGGGCAAACGATTTTTTATTTTTTTTTAAAGAAATACAAAATGAGATATAATGATGTGTTCCAGCTTAGACATTAACGAAGAGCATAACACGGGGGTGGCATAGCGGTCGGCTCTGGCTTTTCCATCTATACCAATGCACTGCAAGTACAACCCCCCTCTCTGCGGGAGTGCTGGCTGTGATGAATTAAACCTTACTGGGTTTTGGAGGGGGGGAGGCGTCTTTCGCTGGAAATCTCGCCCTCTTCTACTTTGAAAATACCTGTGAAACCGGTTTAATTCCATATTAATTCCATATTTAATTCCTTCACTTCTGCATAAGCTTTCTGGAGGAACAGTGGATAGGATGTGGCTCTTTCTGGGAATACTGCAAATTCACAGGTGCCTGACTTGATGGAATTCACATTATCATATTCACATATCACCCCACCCCCCTCTCTCTCTCTCGCTTGCCCTCCCTCCTGTGTATTGTCTGTTTAGGGCAAGCGAGAGAGAGTGTGCTGTCCTTTAACAAAACAAGGCTCGCTAGATAATGTGAATTGAAACCTGTTTTTCTAGCTTTTAAAGTCGTGCGATGTGTAAGCAGGAACACATCATTATATCTTACATATGAAAAATACATAATATAGCTCCCAAACAAACGCAAACATGTTTTTAATAAAATGCTTTTATTCACTCATAATCTGACAATTCCAGGAACACTAAAGAAGGACTAAGGAAATTGTCATCTGTTGTTGAAGCTCTGTGAGCTCGGTGACTTTGAGACGACTTGTTATCCCAAGTTGTTTGAATCGCCACAATTCAAATAGAGAAAAAAGAGCTGACTGACAAGATTTAAGATGTGGCTGTCAATGTTGGATTAAAAAAAACACGTTGCCTGACGTTAGTTGCATTGCTTGAAAAATAATTTTATTTCGAGAGACTGGATAAGTAATTCAAGTGTTTTTTAACTTCCTGAAAAACAAGTAATAATTTAACAATATGTGCAAAAGTTTTATGATATGTCGCTGTTGTGAATGTCTGTGGAGTGTATCTTATTTGCCTGTCCTGGCTGTGCTCTCTCGCTCGCCCTCCCCCCCCCTCTCAATTCAATTAAATTCAAGGTGCTTTATTAGCATGACAGATGGGTACAATCAGTGCTGGGTATTTACTTTGTAATTTGTGGTCCTTTTAACTGTTTTTACATCTACTGTATTGCTGTGAGATGCCACTTTTAAAGGTGATATATAAAATCAAGGCTTTAACTTGCTTTAACTCCGCAAGTCTGAGTTCTTGTGTCTGTCCTATCCAAACCCGAAAGTATTACAATATGTATCTTTATAGCAGGTGGTGTACAGCTTTTTAGTATAGATTACACTTTTCTAAAATGTATTTAAAAAATAAAAATGATTACAATCTAATCTTTCCACGTTTGATCCCAAGATCCCAAGAAAAATACATCTAAACGGGGAAAAAGCTATGCTGAAAGTTTGTTAAGATACTTAGAAGACAAATATATCAATTTATGTTGCATTTGTCTGACTGTGAATCAAAAAACACATATATTTAAACACGCGTTTGCGATTTAAATCAAAACGCGATTTAAATCAATATACAGATGCAGCCATTCAAAATGGGTGGGGTATTTCGCGGAATACCCCGGTGGGCGTGTCGCGGTATCACGCGGTATCACGCAGTATCACGCGGTTAATCGACGTCATTTGACGTCATGCCGGAAACTATCCGGCGTCACCTTGTAAAACCGCCAGGGGGAGCTTAACCTCTCATGTACAGCATTTGAGCTTTTAATTTTGAACTGTGTATTACAGCATGTTAATCATAAGTCATTAAAATGTTGGTATATTTTATGAAAGCAAGATTGCTCAGTTGGACAAAAGTACACAACCTACCTTTATCAGAAATATTTATGCATCAAAGCCTTTACCGAAGATATTACTAATAGTATTAATAATGAATGACTTTGGACAAGCTGTATACTCAAAGTATAATTTCTTTAGCACATTTGTACAAGCACTTGGAATCTGTCCAAGCCATACTTTGTCAGGCATTTTGTTTTACTTCAACGGACATAAAAACTCCCTTGCTTTTAACAGGGCGTTTCATAATTTCTAACTACGAAAATGATTTAAAATGCGACACTTATCATTCAACTAGAGCTCAAAATATCACAAGGATCCTCAAGAGCACAGCAAAGACTGCATTAAAAGATACTTGTATGAGATACATGAGAATCCAGGCTTTTTTTATCAATGCTTTCTTTTCCGTATACCAGATTTTATGGAACCATTTCAGAAGGGTGTCAGCCAGTCAGATTCCAGGAATCGGTACTTTAAAGGAAAAATACACACCGGTATTCCATTTCTCCCTAAACATTTCAAGCATCGAAGTATTTAACTAGCATGTGAAATAGCGTGTGAAAAAGTGGTAGTTTTAAGCTTTTCTGCTAATATAATATGGAATCGCGTATCTAAAGAATTTAATAACGATATGATTATATTCGTGTACTGCGACAGGGCTGTGTAGGGCTGTTTCGCCTCCCTCTTCATGCAACTTCCCTTGTAGCCTACTGATCTATGTGACTGATTACCAACTCACGGGTTGTGTGTTCAACTCCAGCTGGTGCTGGACTTTTCTTTTAACAAACATTTCTTCGAAAAAATAGAATAGCGATATTATGGACAATCAATTGACTTTTATATTTCAAAATATCACAACATGATCGATTCTAAGTCATTTTTGATAACAATGAATAGTCACCTTCTTCCCTTCTGACGGTCCCTGCTTCTGCTTCCTGCTTCTATTGTGTGTGAGTGTGTGTAATAGAGTAAATGTTTATAGAGAAATGGAGGCTGGACAGTATGCGATACAATATAAACATTTATATTGATTTAAATCGTGTTTTGATTTAAATCGCAAACACGTTTTTAATTATATGTGTTTTTTTAATCATAATCGGGCTAATGCAACATAAATTGATACAGTATCTCTGTCTTCTAGGTATCTTAATAAACTTTCAGCATAGCTTTCTACCCGTTTAGATTTATATTTCTTGGGATTTTGGGATCAAACGTGGAAGGATTAGATTGTAATCGTTTTTATTTTTCAAATACGTTTTAGAAAAGTGTAATCTATACCTGCCCAGACTGTACGCCTTCCTAAACCCCGCCTTTCACTAGTGTCCTGCTCTTCCCCGCGCACCCCAGCCGGGCGCTCTTCGGCCTGTGCCCGGGACGAATGTATATTTTGATATTTACACCCGGCGTGGCACCGAGGGAGCGTCTGCATTTATAACTTAGTTTTTAAAATTAGTCAAGCAATATGAAGCATCTCCTTTTACTTTTAAGTCCCTTAAATACATTGAGCACAGCTTTCTCACCACTTAAGATTACTTTTTGATACTATCCTTACACAAAGCAGAAACTTTCCGATGACATACGGTACAAGTGGAAAGATTACAGATTTTAACCGTCTTTAATTTTGTTACGTTATACGTTTTAGGAACGTTTCATCTAAACAAACACCACAAAACTATTCTTGATTGTATTTCTGAATGTTATGTTACACCTACAGTAGTTCTCTGCTTTAAATATATCGAATTTAGAATGTTAGGTGAAGCACTTTAGATCTTTTTTTCTGAACCAGGGAAAATCTGATCATGTTTCTCTATAACAATAATAAAAAACTTTATTTTACATATTACCTTTAAAAGTGGCATCTCAAAGCAATACAGTAGATCGAAAAACAGTTAAAAGGGACCAAAGTAAATACCAGACAAACGCAAACGCGTTTTTAATAAAATGCTTTTATTCATTCAGCAGAGAGTGAGAGGGACATCCAGCAGAGAGAGACACACACACCGGTTTCCATTGACAAAAAGTAACTGTTTTTTTTACATGTTTTGTTTGTGGACAGACTGTCCACAAACGTGAGACTGTCTTTCTCAGACTTACATTCCCGAATGTCCCCTGCCCCGGTCAACAATCCTAGGAAGACTAGGTGCCTTTTGCCAAAGTCGGGAGACATTAGAGGCTTGCCACACCCAGACTGTTAAACCAACGCATTAGCACGTCAAAGCCCATTGAGGACCCGGGCGCAATCTGCATAATCAATGCAGATCAGTAAATCAAGGGACAAAACAATTATTGCGCCCGGGTCCTCAATGGGCTTTGACGTGCTAATGCGTTGGTTTAACAGTCTGGGTGTGGCAAGCCTCTAATGTCTCCCGACTTTGGCAAAAGGCACCTAGCCTTCCTAGGATTGTTGACCGGGGCAGGGGACATTCGGGAATGTAAGTCTGAGAAAGACAGTCTCATGTTTGTGGACAGTCTGTCCACAAACAAAACATGTAAAAAAAACAGTTACTTTTTGTCAATGGAAACCGGTGTGTGTGTCTCTCTCTGCTGGATGTCCCTCTCACTCTCTGCTGAATGAATAAAAGCATTTTATTAAAAACGTGTTTGCGTTTGTCTGGTATTTACTTTGGTCCCTTTTAACTGTTTTTCGATCTACTGTATTGCTTTGAGATGCCACTTTTAAAGGTGATATGTAAAATAAAGTTTTTTATTATTGTTATAGAGAAACACGATCAGATTTTCCCTGGTTCAGAAAAAAAGATCTAAAGTGCTACACCTAACATTCTTAATTCGATGTATTTAAAGCAGTGAACTACTGTAGGTGTAACATAACATTCAGAAATACAATCGAGAATAGTTTTGTGGTGTTTGTTCAGATGAAACGTTCCTAAAACGTATAACGTAACAAAATTAAAGACGATTAAAATCTGTAATCTTTCCACTTGTACCGTATGTCATCGGAAAGTTTCTGCTTTGTGTAAGGATAGTATCAAAAAGTAATCTTAATTGGTGAGAAAGCTGTGCTCAATGTATTTAAGGGACTTAAAAGTAAATGGAGATGCTTCATATTGCTTGACTAATTTTAAAAACTAAGTTATAAATGCAGACGCTCCCTCGGTGCCGCGCCGGGTGTAAATATCAAAATATACATTCGTCCCGGGCACAGGCCGAAGAGCGCCCGGCTGGGG
This sequence comes from Atractosteus spatula, assembly GCF_055471065.1. NCBI lineage: Eukaryota > Metazoa > Chordata > Actinopteri > Semionotiformes > Lepisosteidae > Atractosteus > Atractosteus spatula. Next base: position 43,457,481 of record NC_142709.1, on the reverse strand, counting down.
TGCGCGGGGAAGAGCAGGACACTAGTGAAAGGCGGGGTTTAGGAAGGCGTACAGTCTGGGCAGGTATAGATTACACTTTTCTAAAACGTGTTTGAAAAATAAAAACGATTACAATCTAATCAAGAAATATAAATCTAAACGGGTAGAAAGCTATGCTGAAAGTTTATTAAGATACCTAGAAGACAGAGATACTGTATCAATTTATGCTGCATTAGCCTGATTATGATTAAAAAAACACATATAATTAAACACGCGTTTGCGATTTAAATCAAAACACGATTTAAATCAATATAAATGTTTATATTGTATCGCATACTGTCCAGCCTCCATTTCTCTATAAAAATTTACTCTATTACACACACACAATAGAAGCAGGAAGCAGAAGCAGGGACCGTTGTCAGAAGGGAAGAAGGTGACTATTCATTGTTATCAAAAATGACTTAGAATCGATCATGTTGTGATATTTTGAAATATAAAAGTCAATTGATTGTCCATAATATCGCTATTCTATTTTTTCGAAGAAATGTTTGTTAAAAGAAAAGTCCAGCACCAGCTGGATTTGAACACACAACCTGTGAGTTAGTAATCGGGCACATAGACCAGTATGCTACAAGGGAAGTCGCATGAAGAGACAGGCGAAACAGCCCTACACAGCTCTGTCGCAGTACACGAATATAATCATATCGTTATTAAATTCTTTAGATACGCAATTCCATATTATATTCCCTTTTAATCAAATTCTAAAAGTATGCTTGTTGACTCCGGTATCACGTTAGTTAAAGACTTCGATGCTTAAAATGTTTAGGGAGAAATGGAATACTGGTGTGTATGTTTTCTTATAAGTACCAAGACCAGCCATATACTGTATGTTTATGTTCCAAAATTAATATTGTTTATGGCCTTCACACGCATTACAGTATGCTCCTATTCTTTTTATGCTCAGCTACTAAGATTTCCCTTCAGTGGTAAAATTCCCTATAAATATTCAATACTAAAACGGGCACTGTAAAGACATTTAAATCTTTCTACGACCGACCAATGCACCACGAGTGCCCCTGTCGGTCAACCAATCATGTACCGCGCGTCACGATGCGCGAGGCCATAGCCAATTACCTCTGGTACGTGTCTGTGCCACGCACTTTGAATGGCTGCATCTGTAGACAGAAGGAGCATTATTTGGAGACAGGCTCAATGTTCCTCAGGCTGTGACAGGAGGTCACATACTGGGCTGCCAGTTCAACTAAGTTCCCTCCTCCCTCTCCCAGTAGGATTGGGACCTGTTGTGATTCTGGCAGGTGTGGGAACTCTGGTACTAGATTTCTGAGTTTAGGGAAGAATGTTTCTCTAATCCCAGAGTATCTGTCACAGTGCAGTAGGAAGTGGACCTCTGGCTCTATTTCTCCCCGCTGGCAGTTTTATCACAGTCTTTCTCTCTCGCCCTCCCCCCACTCTCTCTCAATTCAATTCAATTCAAGGTGCTTTATTAGCAGGGCTCGTCGTGTGTCTCTCTCTGGTCGGGGCGCAGGAGAGCTCGCTTAAGAAAGAAAATAAAGGCAGCTTTTAACTCTGCAAATCACACACCAATACTCCATTTCTCCCTAAACATTTTAAGCACCAAAGTCTTTCATGTGGTTTTCATCACTCTCTGCGGGAGTGCTGGCTGTGATGAATTAAACCGGTTTCACAGGTATTTTCAAGTGGTCGAGTCTTCAGCGGGAGGGGGGAACAAGCTGCCCAGCCGAGTGGAATGCCACAGAACCCCAAACAGACAATACACACTAGCCGAAGTATTATGCTGGTCCACACTATTTGCAACCGTCATTTTAAATGAAAAACAGCAATTCTGTCAGTAAGCCCTAAATGAATTTATAGCAAACATGGTTTACATAAAAGACATTTTTCCAAGAAATTTTAGCCTTTGATACTAATGAAACCACTAAATAAAGACATAAATATAGAAATCTTAAGATTTTTAAAATACATGACTTTGCTAAAATGTATTTAAAAATAAAAATGATTACAAATGCCAGCAGAGATAGAGAGTGCTTACTTTGTCAGCACACAGACAAATGCAAACGCGTTTTTAATAAAATGCTTTTATTCATTCTTAATCAGATGGTGAGAGTAAAGGGGGAACGATAAGATTGAAGGTGCGGAAGAAGAAGTAAAAGAGGGGGAAGCTTAATTGACTAGAACAGGGTAGGGATGTTGGTTTTGCATAAGGGGCGGGACTATGGAAATTAGGTCTATTTGGGAATGTGGAGTTACATGTTCTGGCTGTTTGTGAATTATCGTTGTTGAATATGGAGTGTTGAGGTATTGATTTTGTGTAATGCTTTATGTTGAAAATTGAGATGAATTTTGTTTATGATAAAGAGGATAAACTGGGATAGGAGGAGGGTTTGGTTTTGCATAAGGGGCAGGATTATGATAATTGGAAGACTTAGAGAGAGTTTGCGGGCTGTTTTTGGTTTGTATTTCGAATAATTCGTACAAGATATTGAGATTTGTTGATAATTGGAGGAAGGTTTTGCTTTAATGGTTTGATATATTTGATTTTGTATTGTGGTTGTTATCTATGTTTTTGGTTGGTATTATGTTTATATGGTTGTTTTTGTTGGTTGTTCGTTATTATAGTTATTATAGTTATTGTGTCATTTTTGATTATTGGATGTAACCCAATCTTGCGCCAGCAGAGAGAGAGAGAGACACACACACATTCGGGAATGTGAGTCTGAGTAAGAATGAATAAAAGCATTTTTACACCACCTGCCAGCTGGCTCTGCCGTGCCCCTACCAGACAGAGACACACGACCAGCCTCCCTGAGAGAGAGAGAGAGAGAGAGAGATGTTTAGAAGTTGCTATTCAGATACAGGTGAGCAGCCCCTAGATAAAACATCAACATTATTTAAACTCCAACGAAAGTATTAATGGTTTTTAATTACCGTACTCTTATGGAACATGCCACCAGCCATCTGCATTGAACGATTAAAAATAAAAATGATTGTGATTGGCACTCCTGTAGCTTTTTCATGAAACCTCCATTTTCACGAAACCTCCAACAGAGCTGTTCAACCAGTTTTTATTGGGCACCTCTTATGTCAGGCGTAAGCGATACATATACAGTATTTAGCTGAAAAGCTGTACAACGCAAGACATTTCGTTACTCTAGGATGTTTCATGAAAAAGCACATTGTGCTGCTGTAATAGTTTAAAATAATTAAAAGTCTAAACAGTATCAGCTTATTTATGGGTTGTAATTTAAAAACAAGTCCAAAACCGCACTCAAAATGCAATTTAACAATTTCTGGCAAGAGGAGACCCCCAAATTAATAATGTAACATGCTACTGTTTGTGCATGAACAAATTGATAATGTTGATTTAAAGTTTGACAGTAAATGTTTATATTGTAACGCATACTGTACAGCCTCTATTTCTCTATAAAAATCTAAAAGATCGTTTGCGCAGCCTAAGAGGGGGGCGAATGCACTACAATAGATTAGCATACTGTAGAGGAAAACAGTATAGGCATAGTTGATATGAGGACTTTTGAAACCAAATTTCCCAAATTTAATATGTGCTTTTCTATATTTATTGTCAATTGATTGTCCATAATATTGCTATTCTAAGCAAGAAGGAGCACTTCACCCCGTCTGCTGTGGGAAGAGCTGGCTTATTCCTTCCCTGCCTCACCGAGGGCAGACCCTGCCAGGCCCTCGTCGACACCGGTTCGACCATCACCCTGCTGCGGCCTGGTGTCCTGCCGGGCACCAAGGCAGCCGGACCCCCAGTGCGCTCACCATGCACTTTGGGGCTGCGAGGGTGAAACACCCCTTTTACCTTGCCCCAGTCCTTGAGGACTGTATCCTGGGGTTGGACTGGTTGTAGCAGATGGGTGGTTGCCTTGACTTGGGCGTGAGGGACGGGGTGCTGCGTAGGGGGTTGTGGGTGTCCTCCAGCGGCGAGGTCAGGTGGCAGTTTGTGGTGCCGCGGTCGCTCCGTGGGGCAGTTCTCCAAGTGGTGCACGGCCAGCCGGAGGCTGCCAAGAAGTGACCTCGCCACTGGAGGGCACCTGCCACCCTAGGCGCAGCACCCCGTCCCTCACCTCCAAGGCCTCCCACAGTGCACAGAGTGCCTTACAGATTCCAGGTAGGGGCAAGCTTATCTCACCGTACTGGGAGTCAGCTCTGGCACGCTCGCCCCGACACCCGCGGCTTGCCCACCGCTGCCGACGCCCGCCGCTGCCACCTCCGCTTCCCGCTCCGGTCAACCCACACACCCCAGACACCTCCTGCCCCGCCCACTGCGAGACTGATTCATTCCCCCTGCCCCACCAACTCTCGCCGGCTCAAGTCAAGGCAACCACCTACCTGCTGCAACCAGTCCAACCCCAGGATACAGTCCTCACAGACTGGGGCAAGGTAGAAGGGGTGTTTCAGCATCACAGCCCCAAAGTGCATGGTGAGCGCCCTGGGGGTCCAGCTGCATCGGTGCCCGGCAGGACACCAGGCCGCAGCAGGGTGATGTTCGAACCGGTGTCGACGAGGGCCTGGCAGGGTCTGCCCTCGATGAGGCAGGGAAGAAATAAGACCCGGCTATGGCCAACCCTTCCCACGGCAGCAGGTGGGGTGAAGCGCTCCTTCTGGCTTTCTGGAGTGGGGGTAGCGTCGCTCAAGGGCGGCCTTCCCCCCTTTAGGCTGCCCCGCTCCCGTTTCCCGATGGCCTCCGGAGTCCCCGGGGCTCAAGCGCCTGGCACTCCCGGGCGATGTGCCTCCTCTCCCCACAGCGGTGGCAGATGACCAGCCGTCGTCGCTCCCCCAGCATCGTCGCGCTGGCCGTCTGCTCCTCCTCATCTGATTCCCCGTGCGCCCCTCCGTTGGTGCCCACCGGTCTTCTAGAGCCAGGGCCAGCTAGAGCCAGGGCCTGCTCCAATGGGACCGGCGCGGCCAGCATCACGTGGCGTTTCACCTCAGTCGGCGCCAGAGCCCAGAGGAATGCGTGGAGCGTTATCTCCCGGTGGGTCTCCTCCGGGAGAGTAGGGTAACCCTGGAGGGCTAAGTAGGCCACGTCTGCAGCTGTTACCTTCACTGTTACCTGGATACCTCTTTATTTAGAACTCACTCTTCCCCCTGCCTGTCTGGCTTCTTTTAATCCTTCTGTGCCCGGATTGCAGCGGGTAAGATATTTTTCCAAGAAAAAAAGAGAAATTAAAAAAAGAGAAATTTCACCAGAGCCCCTTCTCGTGTCTAATTTTTAGTTTAAAAGGATTCAAGCAGAATTTTAGATGAAAGGCAGCGACCTTAATCAAGCCCAAATCATAATTGAACCCATTCAGAGTCTACATTACATTTTAACATTTCATTCTGAGCAGAAGACCCTCACACCTGAAGAAGTCTTGCGTTTTCTCTCTTCTCTTTTAAGCATGTGTACAATGCTGTAATACAATTTAAAATAATTAAAAGTTTAAACAGTATCAACTAAACTCCATTAATATAAGTATCGAGTGGTATTAAATAAATACAGCTTTTTAGTATAGATTACACTTTTCTAAAATGTATTTAAAAAATAAAAACGATTACAATCTAATCTTTCCACATTTGATCCCAAAATCCCAAGAAAAAAAGTAAAAGTAAACTGTAACATGCTGTAACAAGATCGGCTAAACTGGGATCTATCGCTTACGCCTGAAATTGGAGCTGCTCGCCGAGCAGTGAATAGCGACTAATAAGTCTGTCTTTCTGTGGGGGGAAGGGTTATCTGATCTGATCTGCAAACCTCCAACAGAGCTGTTCAACTGGTTTTTATCGGGCACCTCAAGTGTCAGGTGTAAGCGATAAATATATTTAGCTGAAAAGCTGTACAATGCAAGACATTTCGTTACTCTAGGTTTCGTGAAAAAGCACATTGTGCTACTGTAATACAGTTTAAAATGATTAAAGGTCTAAACAGTATCAGCTTATGTATGGGTTGTAATTTAAAAAAAGTCAAAAACCACACTCAAGATGCAATTTAGCGCTTTCTGGCAAGAGGAGACCCCTAAATTAATAATGTAACATGCTACTGTTTGTGCATGGATATAATTATACTGCTATTTCCTTAGACACCCGATTCCATGTTTTATTTTGAATCCCCAGCGGAACCGGGCATCCATAAGAATCAAGTACTGTAATAGGTTTATTCCATGCTGAAAAAAAAGAAGAAAGAAAACACATTCCATAAGAATCAGCGCCTTTATATAGAGCCTTTAAAGGTGGCTTCTCAAAACGCTTTACAAGATAAAAACAACAATAACAACAACAACAATATTGTATTTCATTGCACTTTGACAGATCGTCTTTAAATCAACTGTTGATTTAACACCAATTGAAGAAATCAATAAAGTATGATCAGTACCTTGTCTTTCAACGTGAGATCTCTTAATCAAAAACAGAGAACTTCCTGTGTCAGTTAATACAATCAATGGCTGACCATTAATCTGCACCTTCACAAAGGGATTAGTATAGCTTTGTCTCCTACTCTTTAATGTTTCTTTAATGGTCATACAGAGGCCTTTTGTTCAGGTTACTGACAATACTATAGCAAATAGCAAATAAAACATTTTTCAGTCACATTTGACTCAGGACACCATTCTGTCCTTCAATCTGTGTACTCTGCTTGCTCCTCACAACTGTTGCTTGGACCAGCTCCAAGATGATCATTTCACTTGCTCTGCCTGCCTTGTTTTATCTCCAGTAAACCTCCGTTAGATGTTTTCTGGAATCTCCCATGGTGGAGCCATGCTGGACAGGAACCCAAGCCTGAGTTGGTAGTTCTCCCCCAAGATGTCAATTTGTTTCAGGAAGGGCTTGTTTCATGTCCTCTTATGTGGCAGTCTTCTCCTCGTCTGTTGTCATGTCGGCCTCCATTGCCTTCCCTCTCATCAAGGATAATAAGCAACATGCCCTCTCTGACAAGGGCCTTTCTCAAGCTAAGTAAACTAAGATATGTCTTATAAGTAATTGTTATGTTATTGATTAGGAAGTGGCTATTGAGGTGTCATAATCTAAGGGACATATGATGAGCACCTGGCTAGAGTTATTTCCAGATCTTGGTTTTGAAGGCAGCTTTATCTTATTTTAGCCTGTTAACATTAAGAACCGGTGTGGTGGCTCTGTTGCTAAGGATCTGCACTTGTGGCTGGAAAGTTGCTGGTTTGTATCCTGTGGCCAGCAGAGGAATCCTACTCTGTTGGGCTCCTGAGCAAGGGCCTTAACCCCAACTGTTCTAGGGGTGCTGTATAAATGGCTGACCCTAAGCTCTGACCCCAAGCTTCTCTCCCTGTCTGTGTGTCTCAAGGAGAGCAAGTTGGGGTATGTGAAAAAAACAAATTCCTAATACAAGAAATTGTATGTGGCCAATAAAGTGATCTTATCTTAGAGGGCTTGAATACTAAGGTCTGGGCTATTTCTGGGTGGTCAGAACACAGGCCTCTGCGGTGCCTTGTTTGTAAATAGTGTAACTTGTATGTTTTATGTTGTGTGTTGTTTAGGGTGTGTATTGTCATTATTAATAAAAAATTGTTTAAGCAGTGTACTTACTACTCTTTTCACCAAAGCTGTACCAGGAAACAAAGATCTCATGTGCCTCCAATTATACCAACCAGTTAGGTATATTCTTGGCAAATGTTTACAAGTTGGAAGTTATTATTATTTATTTTAATCATTTAATAATGTGCTCAGCCTTTTTCTGATATTCACCATTTTTACAACCCTATTTGTAACTACATATATATTCATTTATTGATGATAAAAAGTACTATATACTGACAAAGCATTATTAAAGATAGAATGGACTACTAAAAAATCATTTTTTGATTGATTGAATAACAAATTGTAATATTATGTGTGACTAATTGCTTAATTAACTGAATATACAGTAAAAATAAGGCAAAAAAACTATGTTGGAAAGCATGTGCTTTATTTTGACAAAGACCAGCAGAGCAAATGCAATACCTTTACAGAAGAAAAAAAGAATAAAAAAAGTTCAAAAGCTGTTCTTTTCACTATTCTCTCTTTTTTTACAGTTTGCAATGGTTAATGATATTCTCCATCTTTACATGGTCACGGGTGAGCTAGTATCTCCATTCATTCCTCACCATACGTACAGTATATCCAGTGGAATAATCCAAACAGCTGGATCAGTAATAGCTATCTCAGTTTTATTTCTAGAATAAAAACAGTAGCCTAACCAAACTCAGACTCTTCATTAATACACTGTAAATGGATTAAACATATTATTTTTAGATCCTCATGTGGGAAGTAAAATAAAATCAATTATTATAAAATAGGAGACATTTCTAAACTGTGAATTACATTATTATTGCCAGTAGACATAGTAGTTGTATTTTGATGTGGAATTGTAACTTTACTTATATTTATTAAATTACAATACTCATGATATTTATTTTCAAGCTGTATTAGAGAGGTGCAAACCAGTGAAAGTTTAGTTCTGCAGTATGTCTCTTAGAGAAAATTCTTGGGCAAAATGTGCATTGTCAGTCTTCAATCTGCATCTTAAAAAAAGAGTAAGGAAATATTAACAAGTATTTATGGTATTTATTTCAAAAGCTAATAGTCCCTAATGCATTTGATGGTTGATATTGCAAATTGTTAATCATATTCTAAAAGTGCAAAAAGATTTAAATTGATTTTGCTAAAACTACAGAAACTCTAGTTTTTCTTAAATACATTAATATTCATATATTTCATGACATTTTAATGAAAAAAATGAACAAGAAATAAACAGAAGAACACAAACAAGAAATAAAGGTTGTTAATATGTTTTCTCATAAGATTATTTCAAATGAAATAGCATGCCTGAATCTTTACTTACTCTGTTGCTTCTTTCCTTTCAATAGTATTAACAAGCCCAGGATCAAGACAAACAGCACCCCTGTCCTCATCATTGACAAGTATGTCAGCACAAAGATGTGAAATGCAAAGTCAGGGCCTGAAAAAATATATTTTTTATTCATTTGATAGCATTTTATTTATTCAGTAAAAAAACAAACATTTATTTTTGTTTACACAACATCTCAGTTAATAATGTGTACAGGAGTTGCAGAACACTTCATTGCGGGTGTCCTGTAGTTCTTTTCTAAAATCTATCAGTCTGTTTCCAACTAGAATTTATAGAATATTGCAGTCAGAGCCACTTGGTGGTGCAGTGGTTAGCATTTCCTGACCCAGGGTGCTATCTGATTGTACAGTTTGTTTGTTTGTTTGGTTTATTACAGGGTGCTCAAGTTTTCTTCCACAGTTCAAAGACCTACTAGTAGATTAATTGACTTGTAGAAAATTGTCCTTCGCTTGCTTGTTTGTGTCTGTGTCTGTGTGTGCGCAGCAATGGACTAGTGCCTCTTCCAGGGTGTATCCCATCTGTCTCTGTTGCTGCAGCCTCTGGCTCACCTATGACCCTGAATTGGATGAAGTGGTTAGAAAATGGATGGATGGAATATTGCAGTCATTTTTAATCTATTCTGAAATATAATGGTATGCATTTAAGAATTTGCTGTTTATGTCTGGCCTAATAACACGTTATTCAACTTCTTGTAGAAATTTTCTGGTGCAATGTTTTTTTAAAATAAGCACAGTTTGTACAAAAGGGCAAACATGTACAAAACATGTAATTACAAAAGTTTTAAAGCTTTTTAATAATTAATTACAAATGATGTGTACACGTCTCCTGGTTTTAGTTTTGGTACTTTTGCTCTCGTTATGGTTTTCACTCTCAGCTCCACCTCTGGTTATTTGTACTTTGGCACCGGCTAGTTTACCTACGGCTTTTGGACCTCGGATTGTTCTTTCAACTACGCCTTTTGGAGTTTGTCCTGATTTTCTGCATAGGGTCCTTACTACTAATTCCTAACAACTGCATTCATATTTAAACAAATTTCAGGACTAAACTCTTCAAATTTCATATGTTCCAGAATGCTGCCTGCAACAGTAAAATGTTTTTTTTGTCTGTTTGATTTCTTTTACAAATTCTTCATTCTTCAAACTTTTGGGGTTCTGAACAGAAAAAAAGCAAAATCATTTACACTGATGTAGTTTTTCAATTGGTTTTTCATTAGCTGCTTCGTCCTTGGTTTCTAATAATAATAAGAATAAATAATTAGTATAATTATTATACTCATAGAGATTACAGAACTCAGAGGTTGTAGGTTCAAATCATGTAGAATTGCTTCTGTACCCATAAGCAAGGCTCTTCTTTAACAATAAAATGCTGTCAAATATTTCTCAAAGAGTTAAAAGTTTCATAGTTATCTTAGTTGTTTATTATGTATTGCTATATTAATAATAATTTATTGGCCCACCTTTAACCTGTAGAAGCGTTGCATTCCCAAATTCCCAAAGTGGTGGGTATCATTCCACAGAAATACAGCCCAGCGTCTAAGAACGCATTTCAAAATTTTGGAAAACCTAAAGTGCTATGAGAATAGATATGTAGAGACAATTACCTGGATTTGGCTTCGCAGCTGCAGTCTCATTGGCTTTTTCATTCAAAAATAAGAACAAGAACATCAATTACATAAAGAAAACTTAAATATAAACAATATAAACTTAAATATAAGCAACAATACAAATACAAAGTAAAGTTAAAATGTCACCCCTCTTTCTAAAGATTATTTTATAAATTGCAAGTCATCATTGTCCAACAATATTCTAACCACTTTATCCAAGGGGATCTCACCAAGCAGTGGGCAGAAGGCTGGATACAGCCTGGGTGGGATGCCAGTCATTTTCAGGGCAAGAACAGACTCCAACACACACACTCACACCTGGACAAATTTTCTCAGAAATCAATTAGGCTACCAGTATTTCTTTGGACTGTGGGGGAAACTGGACTACCTACAGGAAACCCATGCGAACACATGAGAACATACAAACTCTGCACAGATAGCACCTTAGGTACTACAGGTACTTTAGTATTTTTGAGTTCTTACTGCTATAGAAAGGAATGAAGAAGAAACTCATGAACTAAGTTTTCCCTGTCTTCTCCTGTAGGCATCTTTTTCCAGAATGGAAATATTACTGGAACTGACTACACAAAGAAACTACTACTACTAACCATTAATTAAAACTACTTCTGTACCAATCCCCAATATGAGTTATCCAGGACTACAGAAGATGACACTTTTAGATGATGTGGAAGGATATCTCAAAATGGACTGCAATCAGGAATAAATGGTCTTGGGAACAGTGGGCTGGAATATTAGCCCCTTTGCCAGTAGGAGAAGCACAGAAGGCTTATTTCAATTTGGAGCATCAAGATGCAGGAAACTTTGATGACCTTAAGAAATAAATTGCTGCCTGGTTGGGGGTGAATACTGCTGTATGAGCCCAAAGGTTCCATAGCTGGGTATACCAACTGGAGAAACCACCAAGGTCTCAAATGTTTGATTTGATTCACCTAGCCAGAAAATGACTTTGGCCTGAAGAACTTCTGGATCCCAAGATTGTTGAATAAATAGTAATTTGAGCACTTTTTCTGTAGATTACCAGTTTTTTGAGGCATGCAAAACCCAAATCAGTGGATCAAATTGTAGAGACAATTGTTAAGAGACAAAGGGTCACGGCACTATTTAATCTCACAGAATGAGAAGACATTTCCTTGATACAAGCCTCTCACTACTGGTGAGAATTTGAAGTCCTGAAGCTATAATCATAACACTGGACATTGAATGGCCAACTCAAAGGGACCTCCATCTTCTCAAAAGAAGTACAGAATAAAGTAAAGAAATAAGCAAGAGATCCACGACAGTGTTCTTTAGATGAGAAAGAAAGGTATTGAGAAAAAGGGAACACATCAAGTTTTGTTTTGGAATTCAAGGAAGAAAGTCTAATGATTACTTACAAAAGGAATAAAACCCATTTCTGGGTCTATTCATATCTATTTTGTACTGTTAAGAAGGCAAGACTGGATCTGTTTGTTTTTTTTTGGGAGCGATGAAATGGCCAGATTTATTTTTCTGACTTTGAGAAGAAATGGATATTTGATTTGGATATGAGAGCATTTTTTCCCACTGTGTTGGTGACAAGTGTTTTTGTTTTTTGTGCTTTTTATTTTATCAGGGCAGACCAGCTTCCTCGGTATACAGTATAAGTTATTTTTGAAGAATATACCCATTAGAAGGAAGTGAATCAATGTTTTATTTTTTCAATTATTTCTCTGTAAAATAAAGACTTATTTTGTTAAGTGTAACTTGCCTAAGGTGTGTTCTTGTCTCAATTCCCAACTACTTATTGGCCCAACTGATGAACACAACCTCCTTCATATCTCACAGCCTAGGTCTGAAATTGAACCCAGATCCCCAGAGCTGCAAGGCAGTAATGCTTACTGTACAGTTTATGCCATCAGTATAATATCCATTATGATATACTGTATGGTTACTTTTTATTTTTAGATGTGCAAAACTGGAACTAAATTTTGGAGTACAATTTTATAAAATACATTGTGAATGTGTTTTTAAGGCCAATCCAAAAGCATGTTATGATGCAACAGTGACGAGCTGTGTGTAAATAACTGTATTTTAGGTTGTGGGTTTAAATTCTTTGGATAAAGTAATCAGTCAAATAAATTTTCATGATAATTTGTTTACCTTCAAACTGTAGAAGAGTTGCATTCCCAAATTCCATATGTGTGATGGGGATCATTCCACAGAAATACAGCCCAGCATCCGAGAACTCAACATGCAAGATACTGAGGTTAAAACTGCTGCTGCTCTTTTGTATTTTAAAACGATTTATGCTGAATCCATTATGAATTGTGGATCCATTCACATTGCTGTAGGTGGACAGTATACACAGAGGAGCCCGACCTGTGTCCTGTTTGAACCAGGCCAGGTGACCTGGGTCTCTCATCAGAACACAGCACTGCAAGGTGACAGTGTCTCCAGGCTTCACTGTCAGTGAGAGAGATGGCTGAGAGATGGCACCTCCAGGAGCCACACCTAGAACTACAAATAGGAGATGATGACTTCCTGATAGTGGAGTTTATTTGCAATATGTACTGTACATGTGGGATCCCATACATTGGGATTCTTATTTGCACCGTTATTTCAGGACATGCAAAGTACAACTGATAACACCACACAATGTAGAGATAACAGTATGTAAACAAATAGGAACAGACAATAAATAATACATATCTGATAGTATTGTAACGCATATGGCCACCATTGCAGGTTGTTCGAGCCGGCTTACCAGCACGGTGACGTCACCGCCCTTCCCTGTGAATAGCAGCAACAACAGCCATTGGGCTGGTGTGAGACCAGGTGAAGCAGTGAAAGATTAATGTTGCATGTAGAAACAATTGGGATCTCACCAGAAAATGCCTGGTTTCAAATCCTGGTCAATGCTGAGTGATAATCTTTTTCCAATTATAGAATTTAAGTCGTATATTGTTTAGACTTGTATTAATGTTAAACTGTATTCTACAGTATTTTAAATATCGAATTATTTAAAAAGAGTAACATTACAAAAACAACATTACTCAGTTTGATATATGAAAAATAGTTTATTATTCTACTGTTGCTTGTTGTGGAGTGAATGTTTTTTTCAGGCTTCTGCATTAAGATAATCTATATTGTGCCTTAATGTAAATTTCAGCAATAAGTAATCAGGATACTATTTAACTTTAAATTTCAAATGTGAAAAATATATTTCACACATACTATACTGTAGTGACTTTAAAGCCACACGGTCTCATACTTAATATATACCTAATGTATATACAGTAGAAGGTAGTGGTAGATAAATCTAAAAAATACAAAGTACACACAATATTCCACCATCTTCATAAATATTTAATGCATCAAAGTCTTTAACTCAGTAACTTGTGGTGCTTATTATGGAAAACTTTTTATATGTTCAAACTATACAAAGTTGATATACTTCATAAAATGCTTTAATGTTTTATCCTTTTCAAAGTATACTTAACAAGAACACTTGCCGTTATTGCAAAAAAAGGTGCAATGCTGATTTAATACAATAGGGAATATTAATGTAAACTTAGGTCCTGTTGTAGTTTTGTTCAGTTGAGCAGTTTGAAATGTTTTTGAGTTGTATGGAGTTCTCTGGTTCAGTTCCTGAATTGGTTTACTGGGAGAATGTGACTAGGAAAGGGGGAGCTCAGGAAAAGTGCGGTAGAGAACGCAAAGTAGTAATGGTGACTTAAACTGCAAAAAAATATATACAGTATATTCATCTCCATCTAGTTCACAACCATACCTGCAGAGTGTTTAACCACCATCTGTAAAACTATTTCACACTTACTGTACTGTAGTGGCTTTAAAACCATACAGTTTCATACTGTATATACAATATATTTGAACAGTACACTATACAGTGTATATATAGTACGCAGTTCATTGACATGTGCGCTACTGTTTCAGTATATCTGTGCATCTGACTTCATGGGATTCGTGTGTGTGGAACAGTGGGAGACGAGACTTGGGGGGGTTGTTTTGATTATACTATGAATGAGTCCCTGAGGCATACTGTCCATGTTTTGAAATTATAAAAAAACCCTTTGTTGAGTTTACACAGGAGACAAAAGGTACCAATTGAGAAGTTGTCTACTGCTTGCAAAGTAGCTGATTTTGTCAAACAGCTAATTTTGCTTGAAGAATTTAAAATCTGTCTGTACTGTAGCTATCATTAAATTCTGCAGAAAGTCACCTTGCTCTTACAAGCGGCTCTGTTAGCAGAGTTTATGTTAACACACAGCACCCTTTTGAATGAATTTTTATCACCTTTGTCTGTCCAGAGGTTGGGGAGAGTGATGGAGAGTGAAATAAATGACCACCAGCACTACCAGCACTTTACCTTCCACCTAGAGTGAGGTGATAATGCTGGCTGGCAGGAAACAATCCCTCCCGAGCTCTTTCCAAACATCTTTGAGATGTGCTAGAAGTTCATTTGTGTTATTATGTTATTATTAATATTTATATAATTATTTGATATGTACAATTATCAAAAATATGAATATAGTTTCCATAGTATTTAATTGTGAAAGAATCACAATTATATTTGCCATTGTATTAATAGTTACAACATATATTTCACACCTGGAAACATGTTTTTTTTATGATACTGGGCATGTGAAAATTGAGTGAGAACCAGGGTGCACAGTGAGGTTAAGACAGTGAGCATTACTGAGATAGATAATTTTAGTAAATATGTTGACAAATATCTGGATTTTCTGTTTCATGAAGCAAGATAAAATTGTATCCTGCTGTGAATTAGCTATGTGACGTTGTCCCCATTAACTTTCTGGGAAAGGGGGTTAGTGGGCAGTGTCCCTCACAGTGTAGTGCCCATAGACTGTTAGTTTGAATATAACAGTGTAGTAGTGTGATCTTGCAAATACGTTTTTTTTTAAAGTTTATAATTGCTGTTCTTGCAAATACATGTTGTACTGTTATTTAGTTTGTGTCTGCTTGTTAGTTGGTGGGCAAACATTCAAGGTAAAAATTCTTCCAAGAGGCGAGTACCTTAAAAGGGGAGACAATGGCACAGAACGTTTTTCGACTCTGTATGTTGCTTAAGCCATTCTTCTTTGGCATTTTAGTTATAGAGATAAGAAGAAGATCCCCCCCAGACCCCCCTTTCCCTCTAGCTGGCTGACTTGTCACCATTTTTAACCACTGTGTGTCTGAATCCAGCAGGAGAGAGAGTTTTTTAGAGTTCATTTATATAATTTTTTTGGTAAGGGGAAGTGAGTAATTAGTGCAAGATTTATAGTTGAAATCTGAGCCTAAATATAAAGTAAAAATCTCAACAAGCAGAGGAATGTTGGAAATATGTATTTTTTCTGGAGCAGAAATTAGAAATAATAAATAATTAGAAATTTGAGAAATCTAATTTCTTATTAATTACAACAGTGAAATTTCACCTGCAGAAGATCGCATCAGAGACAGCACTAGCTACAGATGCAGCCATTCAAAATGGGTGGGGTATTTCGCGGCATACCCCGGTGGGCGTGTCGCGGTATCACGTGGTATCACGCAGTATCACGCGGTTAATCGATGTCATTTGATGTCATGCCGGAAACTATCCGGCGTCACCTTGTAAAACCGCCAGGGGGAGCTTAACCTCTCATGTACAGCATTTGAGCTTTTAATTTTGAACCGTGTGTTACAGCATGTTAATCATCAGTCATTAAAACGTTGGTATATTTTATGAAAGCAAGATTGCTCAGTTGGACAAAAGTACACAACCTAACTTTATCAGAAATATTTATGCATCAAAGCCTTTATCGAAGATATTACTAATAGTATTAATAATGAATGACTTTGGATAAGCTGTATACTCAAAGTATAATTTCTTTAGCACATTTGTACAAGCACTTGGAATCTGTCCAAGCCATACTTTGTCAGGCATTTTGTTTTACTTCAACAGGCAAAAAAACTCCCTTGCTTTTAACAGGGTGTTTCATAATTTCTAACTACGAAAATGATTTAAAATGCGACACTTATCATTCAACTAGAGCTCAAAATATCACAAGGATCCTCAAGAGCACAGCAAAGACTGTATTAAAAGATACTTGTATGTATCAACGCTTTCTTTTCAGTATACCAGATTTTATGGAACCACTTCAGAAGGGAGTCAGCCAGTCAGATTCCAGGAATCGGTACTTTAAAGGAAAAATATACACCGGTATTCCATTTCTCCCTATCGATTTTAAGCATCGAAGTATTTAACTAGCATGTGAAATAGCGTGTGAAAAAGTGGTAGTTTTAAGCTTTTCTGCTAATATAATATGGAATCGCGTATCTAAAGAATTTAATAACGATATGATTATATTCGTGTACTGCGACAGGGCTGTGTAGGGCTGTTTCGCCTCTCTCTTCATGCGATTTCCCCTGTAGCCTACTTGTCTACATGCCTGACTACCAAGTCACGGGTTGTGTGTTCAAATCCAGCTGGTGCTGGACTTTTCTTTTAACAAACATTTCTTCGAAAAAATAGAATTGCGATATTATGGACAATCAATTGACTTTTATATTTCAAAATATCACAACATGATCGATTCTAAGTCATTTTTGATAACAGTGAATAGTCACCTTCTTCCCTTCTGACAACGGTCCCTGCTTCTGCTTCCTGCTTCTATTGTGTGTGTGTGTAATAGAGTAAATTTTTATAGAGAAATGGAGGCTGGACAGTATGCGATACAATATAAACATTTATATTGATTTAAATCGTGTTTTGATTTAAATCGCAAACGCGCGTTTAATTAAATGTGTTTTTTAATCATAATCAGGCTAATGCAACATAAATTGATACAGTATCTCTGTCTTCTAGGTATCTAAATAAACTTTCAGCATAGCTTTCTACCCGTTTAGATTTATATTTCTTGGGATTTTGGGATCAAACGTGGAAGGATTAGATTGTAATCGTTTTTATTTTTCAAATACGTTTTAGAAAAGTGTAATCTATACCTGCCCAGACTGTACGCCTTCCTAAACCCCACCTTTCACTAGTGTCCTGCCCTTCCCCGCGCACCCCAGCCGGGCGCTCTTCGGCCTATGCCCGGGACGAATGTATATTTTGATATTTACACCCGGCGCGGCACCGAGGGAGCGTCTGCATTTATAACTTAGTTTTTAAAATTAGTCAAGCAATATGAAGCATCTCCTTTTACTTTTAAGTCCCTTAAATACATTGAGCACAGCTTTCTCACCACTTAAGATTACTTTTTTGATACCATCCTTACACAAAGCAGAAACTTTCCGATGACATACGGTACAAGTGGAAAGATTACAGATTTTAATCGTCTTTAATTTTGTTACGTTTTACGTTTTAGGAACGTTTCATCTAAACAAACACCACAAAACTATTCTCGATTGTATTTCTGAATGTTATGTTACACCTACAGTAGTTCACTGCTTTAAATACATCAAATTAAGAATGTTAGGTGTAGCACTTTAGATTTTTTTCTGAACCAGGGAAAATCTGATCATGTTTCTCTATAACAATAACAAAAAACTTTATTTTACATATCACCTTTAAAAGTGGCATCTCAAAGCAATACAGTAGATCGAAAAACAGTTAAAAGGGACCAAAGTAAATACCAGACAAACGCAAACGCGTTTTTAATAAAATGCTTTTATTCATTCAGCAGAGAGTGAGAGGGACATCCAGCAGAGAGAGAGACACACACCGGTTTCCATTGACAAAAAGTAATTGTTTTTTTTACATTTTTCTTACATGTTTTGTTTGTGGACAGACTGTCCACAAACGTGAGACTGTCTTTCTCAGACTTACATTCCCGAATGTCCCCCGCCCCGGTCAACAATCCTAGGAATGCTAGGTGCCTTTTGCCAAAGTCGGGAGACTTTAGAGGCTTGCCACACCAGGACTGTTAAACCAACGCATTAGCACGTCAAAGCCCATTGAGGACCCGGGCGCAATAATTGTTTTGTCTCTTGATTTACTGATCTGCATTAATTATGGAAATCGAGTTCCTGCTCTGTGCAGACGACCTGGTCCCGCTGTCGCCCACAGAACAGAGGCTGCGCCAGAACCTGGCACTGCTGGAGCAGCACTGTCAGACCTGGGCGCCGACAGTCAATCTGGACAAGACCAGAGTTATGGTTTTCCAGAAAAAAAGCCAGACCTCAGGGAAACAGGTACAAATTCACACTTAACAACACATTAACACCTAACAACGGGAGCAGGGACAAATTAGGCCAGTACCCACTATTGTTAAACATACAGAAAAGGATATTAAAGTATTGAATATTAGTATTGGCTTTAGTATTAGCCATACAGAACATTAAACTGCTCCTTTTCCATTCAGCGGGTGCCTGAGCCGCTGTTTCCTATCTTCTGACAGTCGCCGTTGTGAATGTCTGTAGAGTGTATCTTATTTTTAGTAAATAAAGTGCATTTTTGCACACTATATGTGCAAACGTTTTATGATATGTCGCTGTTGTGAATGTCTGTGGACATGTGCTGGCTGGACAGGAGGCTCTACTGTACACAGAGAGCTTAGAAGACAAAGATATCAATTTATTTTAGTCAAAAATTTATATATCACCTTTAAAAGTGGAATCTCAAAGCAAAGTAAATACCCAACACTGATTGAACCCATCTGTCATGGTAATAAAACACCTTGAATTGAATTGAATTGAGGGGGGAGGGCGCGCGAGATAACCAGGACGCAAGGCAAATAAGATACACTCCACAGGCATTCACAACAGCAACATATGAAACGTTTGCACATATAGTTAAGTTATTACTTGGTTTTCAAAGTGCAATGAAATACAATATTGTCGTTGTTGCTGTTCTTGTTGTCTTTATCCTGTAAAGCGTTTTGAGAAGCCACCTTTAAAGGCGATATATATACTGTAAAAGCGCTGATTCTTATGGAATGTGTTCCGCCGGGGATTCAAATTTTTAAAACATTTTTTTTTAATCGCGTATCTAAGGAAATCTCAGTATAACTTTGTTCATGAACAAAC
The DNA here is from genome assembly GCF_055471065.1 of Atractosteus spatula. NCBI lineage: Eukaryota > Metazoa > Chordata > Actinopteri > Semionotiformes > Lepisosteidae > Atractosteus > Atractosteus spatula. Next base: position 43,437,973 of record NC_142709.1, on the reverse strand, counting down.
AGTGGCATGTTACATTATTATTAGTTTTTTTTTATTTCGAGAGACTGGATAAGAAGTTCAAGTGTTTTTTTTTAACTTCCTGAAAAACAACTAATAATTTAACTATATGTGCAAACGTTTTATGATATGTCGCTCTTGTGAATGTCTGTGGACATGTGCTGGCTGGATAGGAGGCTCTACTGTACACAGAGAGGGGCGGGAGGAGGGGACAAGCCGATACATACTCTTAGAGTTTTATTAATAGGGAATATAATACAAAAATATAGTACTAAAAATAAGATACACTCTACAGACATTCACAACGGCGACTGTCAGAAGATAGGACACAGCGGCTCAGGCACCCGCTGAATGGAAAAGGGGCACTTTAATGTTCTGTATGGCTAATACTAAAGCCAATACTAATATTCAATACTTTAATATCCTTTTCTGTATGTTTAACAATAGTGGGTACTGGCCTAATTCGTCCCTGCTCCCGTTGTTAGGTGTTATATGTGTTGTTAAGTGTGAATTTGTACCTGTTTCCCTGAGGTCTGGCTTTTTTTCTGAAAAACCATAACTCTGGTCTTGTCCAGATTGACTGTCGGCGCCCAGGTCTGACAGTGCTGCTCCAGCAGTGCCAGGTTCTGGCGCAGCCTCTGTTCTGTGGGCGACAGCGGGACCAGGTCGTCTGCACAGAGCAGGAACTCGATTTCCATAATTAATGCAGATCAGTAAATCAAGAGACAAAACAATTATTGCGCCCGGGTCCTCAATGGGCTTTGACGTGCTAATGAGTTGGTTTAACAGTCCTGGTGTGGCAAGCCTCTAATGTCTCCCGACTTCGACAAAAGGCACCTAGCCTTCCTAGGATTGTTGACCGGGGCGGGGGACATTCGGGAATGTAAGTCTGAGAAAGACAGTCTCACGTTTGTGGACAGTCTGTCCACAAACAAAACATGTAAAAAAAATGTAAAAAAACCAATTACTTTTTGTCAATGGAAACTGGTGTGTGTGTCTCTCTCTGCTGGATGTCCCTCTCACTCTCTGCTGAATGAATAAAAGCATTTTATTAAAAACGCGTTTGCATTTGTCTGGTATTTACTTTGGTCCCTTTTAACTGTTTTTCGATCTACTGTATTGCTTTGAGATGCCACTTTTAAAGGTGATATGTAAAATAAAGTTTTTTATTATTGTTATAGAGAAACATGATCAGATTTTCCCTGGTTCAGAAAAAAATCTAAAGTGCTACACCTAACATTCTTAATTTGATGTATTTAAAGCAGTGAACTACTGTAGGTGTAACATAACATTCAGAAATACAATCGAGAATAGTTTTGTGGTGTTTGTTTAGATGAAACGTTCCTAAAACGTATAACGTAACAAAATTAAAGACGATTAAAATCTGTAATCTTTCCACTTGTACCGTATGTCATTGGAAAGTTTCTGCTTTGTGTAAGGATGGTATCAAAAAAGTAATCTTAAGTGGTGAGAAAGCTGTGCTCAATGTATTTAAGGGACTTAAAAGTAAAAGGAGATGCTTATAAGTTATAAATGCAGACGCTCCCTCGGTGCCGCGTCGGGTGTAAATATCAAAATATACATTCGTCCCGGGCACAGGCCGAAGAGCGCCCGGCTGGGGTGCGCGGGGAAGGGCAGGACACTAGTGAAAGGCGGGGTTTAGGAAGGCGTACAGTCTGGGCAGGTATAGATTACACTTTTCTAAAACGTATTTGAAAAATAAAAACAATTACAATCTAATCCTTCCACGTTTGATCCCAAAATCCCAAGAAATATAAATCTAAACGGGTAGAAAGCTATGCTGAAAGTTTATTAAGATACCTAGAAGACAGAGATACTGTATCAATTTATGTTGCATTAGCCTGATTATGATTAAAAAAACACATATAATTAAACACGCGTTTGCGATTTAAATCAAAACACGATTTAAATCAATATAAATGTTTATATTGTATCGCATACTGTCCAGCCTCCATTTCTCTATAAAAATTTACTCTTATACACACACACACACACAATAGAAGCAGGGACCGTTGTCAGAAGGGAAGAAGGTGACTGTTCATTGTTATCAAAAATGACTTAGAATCGATCATGTTGTGATATTTTGAAATATAAAAGTCAATTGATTGTCCATAATATCGCTATTCTATTTTTTCGAAGAAATGTTTGTTAAAAGAAAAGTCCAGCACCAGCTGGATTTGAACACACAACCCGTGAGTTGGTAAGCAGGCACATAGACCAGTAGGCTACAAGGGAAGTCACATGAAAAGAGAGGCGAAACAGCCCTACACAGCCCTGTCGCAGTACATGAATTATAATCATATCGTTATTAAATTCTTTAGATACGCGATTCAATATTATATTCCCTTTTAATCAAATTCTAAAAGTATGCTTGTTGACTCCGGTATCTCTTCAGTTAAAGACTTCGATGCTTAAAATGTTTAGGGAGAAATGGAATACTGGTGTGTATTTTTTCTTTAAAGTACCAAGACCAGCCATATACTGTACAGTATGTTTATGTTCCAAAATTAATATCGTTTATGGCCTTCACACGCGTTACAGTATGCTCCTATTCTTTTTCTGCTCAGCTACTAAGATTTCCCTTCAGTGGTAAAATTCAATATCTACAACGGGCACAGCAAAGACATTTACTGTAAGTCTTTCTACGAGAGACCAACAGACCACGAGTGCCCCTGTCGGTCAACCAATCACATACTGCGGTGCCACGCGTCATCTTGCGTCACACTGCGTGACACCACCTGCGGTACGTGTCTGTAACGCGCACTTTGAATGGCTGCATCTGTATGCTTGAAATAGAATTTCAGGAAAGTATGAATTAAGCCATGTCAAGTTCAATAATTCAGTGATCAGTAATAACAGTTTAAAATGTGCATAGTTTCATGTAAAGATTGTGTAAACTTCACAATTAAAGAGCTCTGTAGGACAAGTAACAAAAGATTGAGAAAATTGAAGGTTTTCAAGGCTGAAGCTGAAATTCAGTTTAAATAATAAAGACAAAAAATTAGGGTGTTAAAAAAGTTTTAGAGATGTAAATAAATGGTTTAGATGTAAAAATACAAAAATTCCTAGGAGCAAAAGTTTTAGAAATGGAGCAGGTGATACTTTGAAATGAGGAAACAAAAAAAGTGAATCATGACCAGACATAGTGTAGAAGTGTTTGAAAGCTACTGAGTCATCTGGTGCTCCTGTTGTATTTCTGAAAAAGGATGCAAAAAGGAAGCTTACCACTGTGCCACCCTATTCTTTAAGTAATACATTTCTTTTTTATAAACAGTTACATTGTTATTGATTGTTTGTTGTTTAGTGGGTAAAATATTTTAAATTATATTTACCCTAATTTTATCTTATTTTATAAGTTTTTATTTTACTTATTTTCTGATAGAATTAACATATATTTGAACAGTCTTGTAACTTAATATTTGTACAAGATGTGGAAGAAGTGCAACTTTAAACAGTTTATACCTGACTTTCTTATTTAGATGCATATAAAATATTAAACTAAGTGTGACATAACATTCATAAACGCAATCATGAATAGTTTGTGGTATTTGTAGAGATGAAACTTTTCTAATTTTTTTTGAAAATTAAAAATTATTAAAATGTATAATCTTTCTATGTGTAATGTCATTAGGAAGTACAATAAGATCCTGCTTTGTTTAACAATGGTTTAAAAAATAAAACTGGTGAGAAGGCTGTGTTTAATGATAATTTAAAGACGTGAAGTTAAAAGACATGATTTACATTACTTGATTAATTTTTTAAAAAACTAAGTTTTAAAGGCAGACGCACTCGGAGCCTTAAGAACTGCAGCCTTGTCTGATTGAGCTCAGTGGGTGCTGTGTTAATTTCTCATTGACCTGCTGATCTGCTACAAGCCACAGGAAGACAGAAGAATGTAATATATTCTGTACGAAACGTGTTTGTTTACAAAATTTAAGTGTTTCAACTATTCAATTAAAAAGCAAAAGAAAACTCACAGCTTACAAAAAATGTTTAGGCTGATCAAGAGAAAGAAAAATCACCTGTTTTTCTCACATAAAAAGTGTTTTTAACTAAACCCATTTTTTATAGCTCTTTTATAGCTCTTAAAGTCCTGCAATGTCTAAGTTAGGCAGGGACGTCTTTCTTATTTTTGTTTTTCTTAAAAAAATAAAATAATCAATTGTTCATTGTGCCGTACAGTATTACGTTACATTTTTTTAGAGACTTCAGAATCCTTCGACTGATACATAAAAATGTAGCATAATGCATGCTATCGTGAAAAGGCTATTATTTTGCTTTATATGTCCCAGCCTTTTGCATACATACAGATACATACATGCTCATAAAAGAGATTGATTTAAGAACATAAACATATTAAAGTATGCAAACTGTACTGTATACAGTATGTATATGTATATTTAATGTCTTTACTGTGCCCGTTTAAGTATTGAATATTTATATGGAATTTTACTACTGAAGGGAAATCTTAGTAGCTGAGCATAAAAAGAATAGGAGCATACTGTAACGCGTGTGAAGGCCATAAACAATATTAATATTGGAACATAAACATACAGTATATGGCTGGTCTCGGTACTTTAAAGAAAAAATACACACCAGTATTCCATTTCTCCCTAAACATTTTAAGCATCGAAGTCTTTAACTAACGTGAAATAACGTGTATAAAAAGTGGAAGTTTTAAGCTTTTCTGCTAATACGCTCGATACCAGAGTCAACAAGCATACTTTTAGAATTTGATTAATAGGGAATATAATATGGAATCGCATATCTAAAGAAATTAATAACGATATAATTATATTCATGTACTGCAACACAGTAGTACACGCTGTACAATGTCTGTTGATTCTGTATGTGTAGGGCTGTTTCACCTCTCCTTATGTGACCTTGTGGGTGGTACTGTGGTCTATGTTCCTGACTTGTAAACTAGAGGTTGTGTGTTCAAATCCAGCCGGTGCTGTGACTTTTCTTTTAACAAACATTTCTTTGAAAAAATAAAATAGTAATTATATGGACAATTAATTGCCAATAAATATAGAAAATCACATATTAAATTTGGGAAATAGTTTTAATATGTAAATAGTTCCCTGGTTCTGCACCCCTGGGTGTTTCTCTCTCTCTTTCTCGTTCGCTCGCTTGCCCTCTCTCTCGCCCTCCCCCCCTCTCTCTCTCAATTCAATTCAAGGTGCTTTATTAGCAGGGCTCGTCGTGTGTCTTTCTCTGGTCGGGGCTCGGGAGAGCTTGCTGGCAGCTGGTGATGGAAAAGAAAATAAAGGCAGCTTTTAACTCCGCAAGTCTGAGTTTTTGGGTCCATCCTATCTGAACCCGAAATCGTTACACTATCATTCTGTCCATCAAAAACCTGTTTATATGTGAACTTTCAGAATACCTATCTGTTTTCTTCCTAGCACAATTCATGAGCACTCTGTGATTAAATTAATTCTCATAACATTACCATTCTCGCTGTGCATAACAAGGAAGATTAATCACACTCCTATCTTATTTAAAACACAATACGCAAGGAAATGTGTCTGATGCATTAGCAGGTTAAATAAAAATTGCGTCGAAAAGCCAGGTGTAAGAATTGTTTCCTTTTTCTGATCACTCACTGTTTGGATACTCCTCTCACCTGCCCTGTTTTTTGTTTTCATTTGCTGTGTATTCCTGCTGCGATCCACTTCTGCCCTCACACCTTAAGAAGACTATTTTACATTTCTTTGTGCGGTCCATAGTGCAATTAGCCCTTGCCACTGTAGTATCTTTGCGGCCTTCTGAGTCTGTGCTGTCCTCTGAAAGCGAGATGATCTCTGGTTCTTTGACAAAACAAGGCTTGCCAGATAATGTGAAAAAGACACAAATCGAAACCTGTTTTTATAGCTTTTAAAGTCGTGCAATGTGTAAGCAGGAACACATCATTATATCTTACATATGAAAAATAGATACTGTAATATAGCTCCCAAACAAACGCAAACGTGTTACATATATTGTTAAATTATTACTTCTTTTTCAGGAAGTTAAAAAACACTTGAATTACTTATCCAGTCTCTCTAAATAAAATTATTTTTCAAGCAATGTGATGCAAGATGCTTTTTTGACATCGGGCAATGTGTTTTTTTTTAATCTACTGTACACAGAGAGGGGCGGGAGGGGGGAACAAGCCGATACCCTGGCTGATGCCCTGGCCTGTGTCTCCAGACACAGTTGGATGAGCTCCACCAGTCAGGACAGGCAAATAAGATACACTCTACAGACATTCACAACAGCGACATATCATAAAACATTTGCACATACTGTATTGTTAAATTATTACTTGGTTTTCAGGAAGTTAAAAAAACACTTGAATTACTTATCCAGTCTGTCAAAATAAAATTATTTTTCAAGCAATGTGATGCAAGATGCTTTTTTAACGTCGGGCAATGTGTTTTTTCTCGAAAAAACTGCGAGCCTGCACTACAGCGACCATAGTACAGTATGGAGACCAAGACCTTTTACGGGAAGAGACGAGGTGCTTCTGCCTTCCCAGCTTGCAAAGAGCAAAGGGTAAGCAAATACAGCAGGCTTCATCTGAAATATGCGATTATAGCGCATATTACAAGGTATTATTGCCGTTTTGAATTATACATTCAATTATAAATATTTCTTCGCAGCCTGTTCTTCAGGAAAACACCGCACGGGCGAAACGATCTTCGAAATCTACCACCAGGACAGTAAAAAAGAAAGCGGTAAGACAGATGAAAAGAAAAGTTTATTTTGACGTCTGTTCCGCAACTGATGAATACTACTGTGTGACTTTATTTCTTATATGAATTATGTTATTTTTCCACAGGCTGTGGGTCTCTGCTCTCGGCCACTGGCCAGGGTGCCAACCTGTAGAAGCAGCACCTGTATGGAGACTTTTCGGCAGCAACGGTAGCAGTACAACGCATTACTGGCGAGGATTGGGAGGCTAGAGACACTCCTGAAGATGCAGAAGAAGGAGACAGTATGTTCCGGCATACTTGTGACTTTTAAAATTTACTGGGGGTGGACCACATCGGTAAATTTTGATGGGCCAGAGGCAAAAGTGCCTTGCCTTGCAATCTCCGAGAAACCATTAGTAGCATGGTGAATCGGAGATTCTCAACACTTTCTTCGTGCGACTGGAAAATAATTCGTGATCGGATCAACGAAATGCTTCGAAGAAGGAGGCGCTCTTTTCCTCTAGTCTAACAGTCTGTCCAGAAACAAAACATTCTTGTTAAACAAGAGGAATGTAAAAAAATTGGTACAAAAGTAAAAAAACAATTACTTTTTGACAATGAAAACCAGTGTGTGTGTCTCTCTCTGCTGGCGTGCGGGCGCGGTGGGGTGCTGTGCCAGCCGTACAGAACATTAAAGTGTCCCTTTCCATTCAACGGGTGTCTGAGTCGCTGTGTTCCAATGTCACCGAGCTAAACCCAGCACAAAGCAAGAACTGATCAATGCGATCTACAAATTCTGGGAGGAAGAACTGACCGAACAAAATTGCAACAATTTTATTAACAGGCTGTTTCGTGTTCTTCCTAGGATTTTTTTTTTGGGGGGGGAGGCATTCGGGAATGTGTGTCTGATTAAGAATGAATAAAAGCATTTTATTAAAAATGCTAAAAATAAAATAAAAAAGAATGATAATGTAATGAGAATTAATTTAATCACAGAGTGCTCATAAATTGTGCTAGGAAGAAAACAGATAGGTGTTCTGAAAGGTCACATATAAACAGGTTTTCGATGGACAGAATGATAGTGTAACGATGACGGACACAAAAACTCAGACTCCGTCACCAACCGCCTGCCAGTCGGCTCTCCCGCGCCCTGACCAGAGAGATCTCTGTGATTAAATTAATTCCCATTACATTACCATTCCCACTGTGCATAACAAGGAAGATTAATAAACATAAGGTTGTTTAATGACAATCTATTGTATATCTCAAGGCTAAATAGTAAAGTCTACCCAGAAGAGAAAACATCGACTTTATTTAAACCCAAGCAAAAGTATTAATGGTTTTTAACTACCATACTTTTATGGTACATGACTTTGGTAGACCTTTCTACTTTGAAAATACCTGTGAAACCGGTTTAATTCATCACAGCCAGCACTCCTGCAGAGAGTGATGAAAACCGCGCTGTGCCACTCCTATTTGGCATTTTTGTTATGGAGACGGAAAGACACACCCCCCACCTCTGGGTGCCTGTTCGAGTCGCAGTAGGTAGAGACACGTACGAAAAAAAGTTCATTCCAGCTACAATACATATATATTTTTGTGGTAAGAGGGAGCAAAACATCAGTATTTACTGCTAGTAATTAGTGTACGATTTATAGTTGAAATCCTGAGCCTAAATATAAACATCTCAAATCAGTTTCGATCAAGGTCTCCAAAACGAACAAGAAAAAGAGCATTTTCAGAGAGCAATTACGCTGTTTATGTAGAATAAGTGATTAGATTTATGATCAATCTAATTTCTTATTTCTGAACATTATTACGCAGAAGACAAAGGTACCGATTAACGTTGCATTGTGCATTGTGCTGCTGTAATACAGTTTAAAATAATTAAAAGTCTAAAGAGTATCAGCTTTATTTATGAGTTGTAATTTAAAAAAGTAAAAAAACACACTCAAAATGCAATTTAGAGTTTTCTGGCAAGAGGAGACACCCAAACTAATAATGTAACATGCTACTGTTAGTTATACTGTTATTTCTTTAGATACGCGATTGCATGTTTTTTTTTAATCCCTGGCGGGACCGGGCGTCCATAAGAATCAAGTTATAGGTTTGACAGAAACCAAATTACCCAAATGTAATATGTGCTTTTCTATATTTATTGTCAATTAATTGCCCATAATATTGCGATTCTATTTTTTCAAAGAAATGTTTGTTAAAATAAAAGTCACGGCAGGATTTTAGATGAAAGGCAGTGACCTTAATCAAGCCCAAATCATAATTGAACCCATTCAGGGCCTACATTACATTTTAGCGTTTCATTCTGAGCAGAAGACCCTCACACCTGAAGAAGGCTTGCGTTTTCTCTCTTCTCTTTTAAGCATGTGTACAATGCTGTAATACAATTTAAAATAATTAAAAGTTTAAACAGTATCAACTAAACTCCATTAATATAAGTATCAAGTGGTATTAAATAAATACAGCTTTTTAGTATAGATTACACTTTTCTAAAATGTATTTAAAAAATAAAAATGATTGCAATCTAATCTTTCCACATTTTATCCCAAAATCCCAAGAAAAATAAATCTAAACGGGGAGAAAGCTATATGTAAATGCCGTATTTACAATTTGTTGATAATAGAAATGTTAAGTTCTCTAAAGCTTTGTGATAGTTTACCCAGGCAGCAAAAGATCAGCTACACTGGGAAGATGTGACACCGAAGATATGATTAATAACCTTTGAAATCTGAAGGGAGATCTAAAGGGATCCATGATAGAAGCAGGGACCGTTGTCAGAAGGAAAGAAGGTGACTATTCATTGTTATTAAAAATTACTTAAATTCGAACATGTTGTGATATTTAGAAATATTAAATTAAGTTGTGATAATTAAAAATATCAATTAATTGTCCATAATATTGCTATTTTATTTTTTTAAAGAAATGTTTGTTAAAAGAGAAGGCATGGCGCCAGCTGGATTTGAACACCCAACGTGGCGTTCAGAAGTTGGGAACATAGACCACAGTACCAGTCGCAAGGTCGCATGAGGAAAGGCGAAACAGACCTACACATACAGAATCAACAGACATTGTACAGCATGTACTACTGTGTTGCAGTATATGAATATAATTATATCGTTATTAATTTCTTTAGATACGCGATTCCATATTATATTAGCAGAAAAGCTTAAAACTACCACTTTTTATACACGCAATTTCACATGTTAGTTAAAGACTTCGATGCTTCAAATGTTTAGGGAGAAATGGAATACTGGTGTGTATGTTTTCTTTAAAGTACCGAGACCAGCCATATACTGTAATACTGTATGTTTATGTTACAAAATTAATATTGTTTATGGCCTTCACACACGTTATGCTCCTATTCTTTTTATTTTCAGCTACTAAGATTTCCCTTCAGTGGTAAAATTCCATATAAATATTCAATACTAAAACGGGCACAGTAAAGACATTTAAATCTTTCTACGACAGACCAACGCACCACGAGTGCCCCTGTCTGTCAACCAATCAAGTACCGTGGTATTGCGCGTCATCGCACGTCACGATGCACGAGGACGTAGCCTATTACCCGCGGTACATGTCTGTGCTGCACACTTTGAATGGCTGCATCTGTACATTTAGTTCCATCCATGCTCTAATCTCTTTATCCAGTACAGGGGAGCTGGAGCCTATCCCAGCAAGAAACAGGCACAAGGCAGTTGACTAGTAATTCTCGCGTTATGGACTCCCTTACACCTGGGATCCGCTTTATATAAACTAAGGTTTCTAAAAAAGCAACCAGGTACTAGATTTTGTTTAAATAAAAGTTGTAAAAATTTTCATAAATCATGATCTTAAAAAACATTGTGTCTCATAAATAGGCATTTTAATAAGAAATCGAAGGTTATGAAAAATGGAGAAAACAAATAACCCTGAACAAAATACAAGATTTTTGAAATTATTATTTATTATTAATAAATTCATATTGATAATAATGATCAGATCAATACTATAGTTCAGTTTCAGTGATCTATTTAATACTACTTTGTTATTCTGGATTATAATTATGATATGTATGATTTCGTTTCAAGGCTTGTTGTAAAAGCTTAAGTTAAATTGTCCTAAGGTGATGAATACAGTATTTTAAATTGAAATGAATTAAACCGGTTGAACTTTTTTTTGCTTCCACTGTTGACAGTATTCATGTTTGCTCATTCACGTTTAAATATCATTAAACATTGAACATGTTGTAATATGTAAAAATAATAAAGCCAATATAGTATAATAATAATAACTATATAGTATAGTATAATTATAATTAACTATTATAATTTAAAAAAGGAGTCTTTGTTTGTTAGAAGAAGAACTTGTGTCCTAAGCTTGAATCTATCCCAGATCTTTGAGATCTGAGAGGCGTGTTCTAACAAGCTGCACCAAAGCACCACTCAGAAACATAGCTGAAACAGACAGGTTAAAATGTTTCCAACCCAATCACGAGTGAATGAGTCAAAGAAATTGATGCAGATGTTTACAAAGAAAGTGGATTACAGTCATACTACCAGCTATATAAATATATTATATTTAGATCCTATCCTATCATTATTAATTTCTTTAGTTACGTGATTCTATATTATATTCCCTATTAAACAGTTTCTAAAATATATACTTTTTACTGAAATAACGACACCAATTATTCATAAAAAAGGTTCAAACAATACAGCTTTTTTATATTAACTTAATATAGTTCTAATAAGCACATCAAAACTTTCCAAAATAAATACTGTAAGTGATCGAGTTAAAGACAGTAATGCATAAAATGTTTACGAAGATGGTGAAATACTATTGTATTTTTTTAAAATTTTATGTACCACTACCAGCCATATACTGTATGTATCATATATTTATATTCCTAAATTAATATTGTTTATGACGTTCAGAGTCATTATCATTTCACTAACAACTAATACACCACAAGTGCCACCTGTTGATCATCTTTGGCTAGTAAATCATGTGCCGTGGCAACCTGTTATAAATTATTAATGTGGTTAGTCACACATGAGATTACAATTTGTTAATAAAAAGGCACATTGACAAAAAATGGTCTTTATGACTAAAATAACACCTTTTCTAATACATCACTGACAACAACATGTATACGTTTTGTCAGTATATACTGTATTGCTTTTTATCATCAATAAATATATATATAATTCTATATTATATACATTTATATCATATATATAACTTCTCATTCACACCTTAGTTTATGTTACCTACAAACTATTTCTTATGAATTGTTTCATTATAGTAATAAAGCACTAATATGAGCCTTATAATGCATACTAATTTAAATCTGACATAAATATTTATTTTATAAATATTTCAGATCAATAAACTGTAAAGAAATTCAAAAGTGAAGACTTACATTTTGTGCAAAAACTAAATAACAGTATAGTGATCGCGAACATGACGTCTCCTCCAGAAGTCTGCTGGCTACTGCTGTGTTTTTTGGATCCAGAAGACCCACTGTAGACAAACAGAGGAGGGCACTGCGCTGTAAGATAGGTGGGCCCTTTCCCTTTTCACAGTGTTATTTTCATATTTTAACATTTAATAAAGGTTGTATATAGGTAGAAGTGTTAACTTTATAGGTGCAGCAAATGTTAATTTCTAAATACACATTAAAACAAGTTATTAGTACGAAATGATTCATTCATAAAATGTGTATACATTAGAACAATACAATGTTTCATAATTTGCAATTAAATCATTAGAGATCAGTCACAATTAGATAATCAACACTATTAATGCATTTATATATGTTTATTTCAGGTAATAAGGATTTCATTCATTATAGAGCTCTTTGAAACAATTACCATTATTGTGTTTATGTTCTTTAATGGTCAAACATAAAGGAAATTAACCTGAAATACTAAACAACTGCTGTCATAAAGGAGCAGGTTAGAGCTCACAGTAGACTGCAAGTCCCACATGTTGGCTTAGCAAAAAGTGTGACTTCTGTCTTTTTAATTTACACAATAACAGGATTTCCTGGACCCTGGCTTCAGTCTCCTATTTTTATTATTTTTTTCAGTTCTGAAAAAAAGTTGATATCAAACTACCTTCTCCATATTTATATAAATATATCTTGAAATACACTAAAGAGTTTAGCTAACATGTAGATTGGCTAATTATTAAATTTGATATGGCCTCAGTTAAGTTAGAAAGGAGGATGTGGAAACTTGCATAGACAGGAGCATTTGCATTCTGGAATTTGCGCCCTATGCCCAGAAATGAAATTAGTTTTTGTATTCTAAATGGTAATTGTGACAAATAGCAATCAGGTTGACTGCTCTTAAATCTGTGATCACTATATTGTGTGTTAAGGCAAATTTGATTTTTGATTATTATTATTATTATTATTAATTTCTACAAGTTCATATTAATTGTAAAATATAAAGGAAATAAACCTGGAAAAATAAATAAGTTTATCTATAATAAAGCATAATTATTTAAAGTTGTGGATATCTGGCTCTGGCCTGGGTTCATTGACCTGACTTTAGTGAATTTTGGAACAGACATCTGCTGTTGTATGTGACACCACAGAAATAGCCAAAAGGCAGGACAACATCTTTAAGAATAGCCACTGGGCCATAAGTAGAATGTGGACTCTTAAACTCCCATTCATGGTAATAACATGACTGCACTCGACCCAGACTATATAAACCTTTGTAAAACTGTTGCAATTCAGGGCACTGCAGGAAATACACCTCGTGTACGTCTCCTTCAGTGCTCTCCAGAAGTGGCCATTTTCTTTACAATTAAACTCATCTCAAACTTTACTGGACTGTGCTGTAACTGCATCTCTACAAAGTGTTTATAATGACACAAAATATTGTACAGTAAATTGATATTGGAGAAGCATGCAACAACAATAAAAACAGATGAATCACAATTTTTATTGCAAAAGTATGTAATTAAGTTCTACAATAAAGTATAGACACATACTAGTGGAACGTACTATTAGAAGAACAATTATGGAACTTCTCGTCAAAGAGTCACACACAAAAGCATTCATCTTGGTGAGTGACTCCATTCAGTATCCACACTGCCACTTTCTTAAAATTCTTAATTGCAGATGACAAAATATTCTATGGGTGAGCATTGATTTATGGAATTATTCTACTCTCTGCTGGATTATGTTATATACTATATATATACAGATGCAGCCATTCAAAGTGCGCGTTACAGACACGTACCGGAGGTAATTGGCTACGGCGTCGCGCATTGTGACGCAAGATGACGCGCGGTACCGCGGTACGTGATTGGTTGACCGACAGGGGCACTCGTGGTCCGTTGGTCTGTCGTAGAAAGACTTACAGTAAACGTCTTTGCTGTGCCTGTTGTAGATATTGAATTTTACCACTGAAGGGAAATCTTAGTAGCTAAGCAGAAAAAGAATAGGAGCATACTGTAACGCGTGTGAAGGCCATAAACGATATTAATTTTGGAACATAAACATACAGTATATGGCTGGTCTTGGTACTTTAAAGAAAAAATACACACCAGTATTCCATTTCTCCCTAAACATTTTAAGCATCGAATTCTTTAACTAAAGAGATACCGGAGTCAACAAGCATACTTTTAGAATTTGATTAAAAGGGAATATAATATGGAATCGCGTATCTAACGAAATTAATAACGATATAATTATATTCATGTACCGCAACACAAGAATAGTACACGCTGTACATTGTCTGTCGATAATGTTTCTGTAGTGCTTTTTCAGCACTCTGTGTGGCGCTGTGGGTTAGGTTCCTGACTCCCATATCACACGGTCTGTGATCGAATCCCACTGGAACCATGAGTTTTTTTTTAACAAACATTTCTTTTAAAAAATGAAACGTTTCCCTTGGTCAGAGATTAAATAAAACCTTACTCGCACCAAACAAATTTATATTTCTAAATATCACAACATGATTGGATTTAAGTCTTTTTAATAACGATGAGTAGTCACCTATGCGTTACAAAATAAACATTTATATTGATTTGAATCGCGTTTTGATTTAAATCGTAAACGCGTGTTTAAATATATGTGTTTAAAGGCGATATATAAAAGCGCTGATTCTTATGGAATGTGTTCCGCTGGGGATTCAAAAAATTTATTTTTTTTAATCGCGTATCTAAGGAAAATAGCAGTATAACTTTGTTCATGCACATCATTATACAGTATCTCATTTTGTATTTCTATAAAAAAAAATCATTTGCCCAGCCACTATTGTTGTTATTGTTTTTATCCTGTAAAGCGCTTTGAGGAGCACAGCTTTCTCACCACTTAGATTACTTTTTGACACCATCCTTACACAAAGCAGAAACTGATTGTATTTTCCGATGACATACTGTACAAGTGCAAAGATTACAGATTTTAATCGTCTTTTTTCTGAACCAGGGAAAATCTGATCATGTTTCTCTATAACAATAATAAAAAACTTTATTTTACATATCAACTTTAAAAGTGGCATCTCAAAACAATACAGTAGATGTAAACCACAGATTACAAGGTAAATACCCTTAATCGTTTATTAAATTTAATCGTCTTTTTTCTGAACTGGTTTCACAGCGAAAGACACCTCCCCCCCCTAAAAAACCCAGTAAGTACAGTGCTAGTTAAGAAAGGCTAGGCTCCTCAATGAAATCGCTTTAACATGCTAATACGTTGGTGTAACAGTCCGGGCGTGGCAAGCTTCTAATTTCAACCCGACCATGGCGAAAGGAACCCTTCTTTCATTTGAAGACAATGAACATATTTTAGCCCTGAATGAATTAATAGCAAACATGGTTTACATAAAAGACATTTTTCCAAGAAAGTTTAGCCTTTGTCACTAATGAAACCACTAAATAAAGACATAAATATAAAAATCTTAAGATTTTTAAAATACATGACTTTGCTAAAATTTATTTGAAAATAAAAACGATTACAAACGCCAGGGGAGAGAGAGAACAGGGGAGGGATGTTAGTTTTGCATAAGGGGCGGGGCTATGGAAAAGGTCTGTTTGGGAATGTGGAGTTACATGTTCTGGCTGTTTGTGAATTATCATTGTTGAGTATGGAGTGTTGAGGTATTGATTTTGTGTAATGCTTTATGTTGAAAATTGAGGTGGATTTTGTTTATGATAAAGAGGATAAACTGGGATGGGAGGAGGGTTTGGTTTTGCATAAGGGGCGGGATTATGATAATTGGAGGAATTTGCGAGAGTATAATGGTTTGATATATTTGATTTTGTATTGTGGTTGTTATCTATGTTTTTGGATGGTATTATATTTATATGGTTGTTTTTGTTGGTTGGTTGTTATTATGGTTATTAATAATACGATCTATAGTTGAAATCTGAGCCTAAATGAAAAGAAAAAGCAAGTGATTAGGTTTATGAGCAATCTAATTACTTATTTGTTTAAAACGCTATATGAAATAAAGTTTATTATTAATTTGCTGGACAGAGCGGTGAACATTATTATGCATAAGACAAAGATAACGATCCTGATCAGTTTAGAAATCTGTGTACGCTGTAAGGTTTTTACTTCTTAAACTTTTAAAATACACGTTTCGAATAGAAAGAAATCCTCTTCCTGGTACAGTCGCATGAAGAGAGAGGCGAAACAGCCCTACACAGCCCTGTCGCAGTACACGAATATAATCATATCGTTATTAAATTCTTAAGATACGCGATTCCATATTATATTAGCAGAAAAGCTTAAAACTACCACTTTTTCACACGCTATTTCACATGTTAGTTAAAAACTCGATGCTTAAAATGTTTAGGGAGAAATGGAATACCGGTGTGTATTTTTCCTTTAAAGTACCGATTCCTGGAATCTGACTGGCTGACACCCTTCTGAAGTGGTTCCATAAGATCTGGTATACGGAAAAGAAAGCGTTGATAAAAAAGCCTGGATTCTCATGTATCTCAGAGAGCAAGTGATCAGAAAAAGGAACAGCTGTTACACCCAGGTTTTACGCTCTCTCTCTGTTGAATGAATGAAAGCATTTTATTAAAAATGCGTTTGCGTTTGTCTGGGTATTTACCTTGTAATCTGTGGTTTACATCTACTGTATTGTTTTGAGATGCCACTTTTAAAGGTGATATGTAAAATAAAGTTTTTTTATTATTGTTATAGAGAAACATGATCAGATTTTCCCTGGTTCAGAAAAAAGACGATTAAAATCTGTAATCTTTCCACTTGTATGTCATCGGACATTAACGAGTACAATCCCCCTCTCTGCCGGAGTGCTGGCTGTGACGAATTAAACCGGTTTCACAGGTATTTTCAAAGTAGGAAGTACAGTGTTAACTAGTAGCTAGGCTCCTCAATGAAATCGCTTTAACATGCTAATGCGTTGGTGTAACAGTCCGGGCGTGGCAAGCTTCCAATGTCAACTCGACTTGATTTGAAGACAATGAACGTATTTTAGCCCTAAATGAATTAATAGCAAACATGGTTTACATAAAAGACATTTTTCCAAGAAAGTTTATAATAATACGATCTATAGTTGAAATCTGAGCCTAAATATAAAGGAAAAGCATTTTCAGAGAGCAATCACGCTGTGTTTATGTAGAAAAAGCGATTAGGTTTATGAGCAATCTAATTACCTATTCGCTTAAAACGCTATATAAAATAAAGTTTATTTAAAGATGAATGATAAGTGTCGCAGTTTAAATAATTTTCGTAGTAGGGCTTGGACAGATTCCAAGTGCATTTTTGCAATTTACGTTGCATTGTCCAATGTGCTGTTGTAATACAGTTTAGAATACAGTAAGTCTAAACTGTATCAGCTTTATTTATGGGTTGCAATTTAGAAAAAGTCAAAAACCGCACTCAAAATGCAATTTAGAGCTTTCTGGCAAGAGGAGACACCCAAATTAAAATGTAACATGCCACTGTTTGTGCATGAACAAAGTTATACTGCAATTTTCCTTAGATACGCGATTAAAAAAAATAAATTTTTTGAATCCCCGGCAGAACACATTCCATAAGAATCAGCGCTTTTATACAGTATATCGCCTTTAAACACATATATTTAAACACGTGTTTACCATTTAAATCAAAACGTGATTCAAATCAATATAAATGTTTATTTTGTAACGCATAGGTGACTATTCATTGTTATTAAAAAGACTTAAATTCGATCATGTTGTGATATTTAGAAATATAAATTTGTTTGGTGCGAGTGAGGTTTAATTTAATCTCTGACCAAGGGAAACGTTTCATTTTTTCAAAGAAATGTTTGTTAAAAAGTAAAGTCATAGTTCCATGGGATTCAATCACAGACCATGTGACATGGGAGTCAGGAAACTAACCCACAGCGCCACCAGCACGGTCACATGCTGAGGGCTGAAAAAGCACTACAGAAACATTATCGACAGACAATGTACAGATTTGATAAAGCTATAAAATAATGTAATTAGGCACAGAACAAGTTTACAGCACAGTACAATAATAAATGCTGACCATGACTTTAGAAGCATAAATTACCTTACACTCAATTTAAACACAAGCTGTCTTTAGCCCTCTAAGCTGGTTCATACAGAAATGTAGAGAACCAGGCTCAGAACACACAGCTTCATTAGCGAATACATATGCAGGACAACTAGAGAAGACGTTTTACAGAGGATGGATTTTTAGAAACATCCAATCAGTGACATCACTGAAGTCAACTCCTAGGTACTGAAACTGTCGTGTGGATAGTTTCACAAGAATCAGACAAAGGTTTAAGCATCGCTTGTTCTAGATAAAACTGCAAAAAAAAAAAACAACAACCCATAATGTACTTCTTTGCGGCTCTGTTTGCCCAAATCATATAGTCACAATGTGAAATTAGAAAATAATATTACGTAACCAAAATCCGCAATATGGAAACAGAACCTGTGTAATTGTTGACAGATGATGTACTCGTAACATTTTTACAAGACGAACTACAACATTTAAAAAATTACTTGTATGTACTTGATATCTCTAATCAATCCACTGCACTGCAATAAAACAAAACGAAAACTAGAACGCCCTGGGCATACCGTTTCGCGCTTCTTATCAGTTGCTCAAAAGTAATTTGACCGTATGAAATGCATAATATAAACCTAGAAACATATACGTGAGCAGTATTTACGTAGTATCGGTGTCAAGACATACCTCTCAAATACTGTAAATCAAGTTAAAAATATCTCAAGACCGATTCTGGTCATAATGAAACCATGTTTCGTGTATGTTTTCTTTAAAGTACCGAGACCAGCCATATACTGTATGTTTATGTTCCAAAATTAATATCGTTTATGGCCTTCACAACCGTTGCAGTATGCTCCTATTCTTTTTATGCTCAGGCACTAAGATTTCCCTTCAGTGGTAAAATTCCATATAAATATTCAATACTTAAACGGGCACAGTTAACACATTAAATATACATATACATACTGTATACAGTACAGTTTGCATACGGTAATATGTTTATGTTCCTAAATCAATCTCTTTTATGAGCATGTGAAAGGCATGGTGAATCGATTCTCAAAAATTACTGTACTTTGCATGATTGGAAAAAAATGTGTGATTGCGAAATGCTGTGGTGTTACTTTTACAAAGACGGTCAATGAAAAAAATAATTTGGACCAGGGCAATACTTTGAGTTTACAGCTTGTCCAAGGTCATTTATTATTAATACTATTAGTAATATCTTTGTTAAAGACTTTGATGGCTACAGCTCAAACATGAGAGGTTGAGCTTTATTAGCTCCACCTTGCGGAAATTCCGGATACTATTATTTTGCTAGCGGTATTTACCGGTAACTCGCGGTAGACTGCGTACAGCGTACCGGAAAATAATGCGGTATCGCCCGCGCATTTTGAATGGCTGCATCTGTACAGTGCCTTGAAAAAGTATGTACTCCCTGCAAAGTGTCCTATTTAAATTTTCAATCATGACACTTTCAAATGGAACAAGAAAAGGTTTATTCCACTCTGAAAAAAATATAAAGGTTCTCTACGTTAAAAAAAAGATTTAAAAAATTGTAATGGTCTCTGCTTTAGTCTCAGTATGGTACAACAGAACTTCAAATTACAACTCGCAAAACCAACCTTGAAGACCAAAGAGTTGATAAAATAAGGATAAAGTGATAGCAAAGCAGAGATCAGGAGAAGGATATGTATCTCTTTGCAGAGATCAGGAGAAGGATATTTAGATCTTTGAGCACAGCAAAGTCCATCACTAAGAAGTGAAACATTACCAAGATATTACCAAGATGAACCCTTGGCAACCCTTCTAAACTGAGGAGCCAGGCAAACAGGAAACTAGTTATGAGTGTCACAATGAACCCTTGCTTTTGAAAGATTTGCAAAATTGCATTGATTATCCTAGTTCCTAATCAAAGCAGATGTTTAAGATAGAGTGGCAAGAAAGAAGCCTTTACTGAAAACGACCAATATCAAATAAAATTTGAGAAAAAGTGTGAGAAACAATGCAAAATATGTCACATATTTTTTTATATTAAGAGTAAAAATTTGAACATTTTGGACTAATAGCACAATCCCAACACAACCCTTTCAATATTTTTAAATGTTCGTTTTGTGTTAAGGTGGTGGCAATGTTATGTTAAGGGGATTTCTCATAAGCAGAAACTCAGAAGCCTGTCAGGACTGAGATCCTGAAATTATGAGATTGGTTTTGGAAAGATCAAGAAAATCCTAGGGGGACAACCTGACTGAGTCAACCAGTGATTGTCCTTAAGTGGCCCAGTCAAAATCCCAACTTGAATCCAATCAAAAATCAGCTTGATGATTATAGTCCGTTAACTGCTCCCAATGAGCTAGAGACATTTTGAGTAATGAGTAATTGAGTAATGAGTTTAAAAAAAGTTGATTCCCCAACATATCTTCTAAGTACAAGGATATAATGTAGGTAATATCATTAGGTATTACACAATTACAACAGTTAGAATGTATAATACAGGTAATGTATTATAATGCAACTCTGAACAGTTTTTTATTCGCTAAGAATTAACGTTCTTATTCCCACTGTTGGAACATGAAATTGCTGTATATAGTATCCTTGTTTAGTTCTCGTCTCCTGTGTCCCATTCCAGTCCTGATGTGCTTGAATTCTAAGGAAGCATAAGTAACTGTTGATATTTCCTCATTCTGAAAAATAAAATTAAGTGGTTATACACAGGAATATATCATCCTAAATATAAATATACAGTAAATATAAATGGTTAAAAAAAACTTTTAGTAGTCTCAAGCCATGCATGACATTGCTTTCACCATGCATTACAAAAGAGATGGTGTCCTTTGGTGTATACAGATGCAGCCATTCAAAACAAGCGGGCGATACCGCATTATAATGCGGTGCGCTAGTCGCAGTGTAACGCAAGTTTCCATATTAATACTGTATATTCTCGCATAGTACCGTATGGTACCGCATGGTACCGCAAGTAAAATAATAGTATCCGGAATTTCCGCAAGGTGGAGCTAATAAAGCTCAACCTCTCATGTTTGAGCTGTCGCCATCAAAGTCTTTACCGAAGATATTACTCATAGTATTATTAATAAATGACCTTGGACAAGCTATAAACTCAAAGTATTGCCCTGGTCCACATTCTTTGTAACCATCTTTGTAAACGAAAAGATTTTATATTTTCATTGACCGTCTTTGTAAAAGTAACACCACAGCATTTCATTCATTCAATCACGCATTTGTTTCCAATCATGCAAAGATCAGTAATTTTTGAGAATCTCCGATTTACCATGCCTTTCACATGCTCATAAAAGATATTGATTTAGGAACATAAACATATTACTGTATGCAAACTGTACTGTATACAGTATGTATATGTATATTTAATGTCTTTACTGTGCCCGTTTTAGTATTGAATATTTATATGGAATTTTACCACCGAAGGGAAATCTTAGTGGCTGAGCATAAAAAGAATAGGGGCATAACACGTGTGAAGGCCATAAATTATATTAATTTTGAAACATAAACATACAGTATTACAGTATATGGCTGGTCTCGGTACTTTAAAGAAAAAATACACACCAGTATTCCATTTCTCCCTAAACATTTTAAGCATCAAAGTCTTTAACTAACATGTGAAATAGCGTGTATAAAATGTGCTAGTTTTAAGCTTTTCTGCTAATATAATATGGAATCGTGTATCTAAAGAAATTAATAACGATATAATTATATTCATATACTGCAACACAGTAGTACACACTGTACAATGTCTGTTGATTCTGTATGTGTAGGGCTGTTTCACCACTCCTCATGTGACCTTGCCGGTGGTACTGTGGTCTACGTTCCTGACTTGGAAACCAGACACACACCAGGGCCAGTTTTCCCATAAACCAATTAACTTCCCAGTATGTTTTGGAGTACGAGAGGGAGTCATATCACACATATGGAGAAAAACCATGTAACCCAGAGAGAACATGCAAACCCCACACACACAGGACGGCAGGAATTGAACCTAGGACCCCAGTGCTGCAAGATAGCAATGCTAACCACTTCGCCACCATTTGAAATGGATGGATATTTTAGTTATCTTTATAGTTCACAGGTTTGCATGTATAATTTAATTTTGAAAGCCACTGAGACATCAGGTACTACTGTTGTATTTATGAAAAAGAAACAAAACAAAAAGCATACTAACAACTGTGCCATCCTACTCCTTAGTTAATGCATTTTATTATTTATAAACAGTTAACATTGTTAGCAAAATATTTTGAATTATATTTTACCCTGTTTTTTATTTAGTTTTGTATTTAACTTATTATATGATAGTCAGATTTAATGTATATTTGAACAATGAAAATATATTTTTACAAGATGCGGGGGAAAGTGCAACAACTTATTACAACTAATTTAGTGCTAAATTTAATATTATTGATTACTAATAGTTTATGCTAACACCTAATTTTCTTAATTAGATGTATTTAAAACAGTGAACTTAGTGTAACATAACATTCAGAAATACAATCGAGAATAGTTTAGTGGTGTTTGTATAGATTCTAAAATGTATAACGTAACAAAATTAAAGATGATTAAAATCTGTAATCTTTCCACTTGTAATGTCATTAGAAAGTACAACAAGTTTCTGCTTTGTCTAAGGATGGTATCAAAAAGTAGTCTAAGTGGTGAGAAAGCTGTGCTTAATGATAATTAAGGGACTTGAAAGTAAAAAGAGATGCTTCATATTGCTTGATTAATTATAAATGCAGACGCGATTGGTGCCATTAAGCGCTCCAGGCAGCGGAACGTTCGTTCTGTACTGCTGAGCTCCGCGCCTCCTCCCTTTCACGGTGCCACGCCGAGTCTAAATATCTAAACATATGTATCTATATAGCAGGTAGTATCACTGTATTCCACTTTCTTTGTAAACACGGAAAAACAGATTCACAACGCAACGCTGTGTCACTGTGTAAAAAAAACAGGTTTGAACACCCTATATTGTAATGAGCTGCTGAGCTAAGAATAGGAGTTCTTGCTGTCAGAGGGGGTGGAAAGTGCCCGCGGTCATTTAATTAGTATTACAATTCGCACTGATTCCCTTGCGAAGATATGGACATAAGAATATTCGTGAGTGGTCAAAAAATAGCATTAAGCACTTAAAATGAATATGGTTAATAATAGTAAACTGTAACATGCTGTAACAAGATCGGCTAAACTGGGAAGGCTATTCCCACACACCCTGCCCCCACTGCCATTAGAATATACACAAAGCACTCCCCAGACTGTCCGCCTATTTCACTGTTACCTGGTACCTCTTTGTTTAGAACTCACTCTCCCCCCTGCCTGTCTCACTTTTAATCCTTCAATGCCCGGATTGCAGCACTAAGATGTTTTTCCAAGAAAAAAAGAGAAATTAAAAAAAGAGAAATTTCACCAGAGCCTCTTCTAATTTTTAGTTTAGAAGGATTCAAGCAGGATTTTAGATGAAAGACAGCGATCTTAAACAAGCCCAAATCATAATTGAACCCATTCAGAGCCTACATTACATTTTAGCGTTTCATTCTGAGCAGAAACCCTCACATCTGAAGAAGGCTTGTGTTTTCTCTCTTCTCTTTTAAGCATGTGTACAATGCTGTAATACAATTTAAAATAATTAAAAGTTTAAACAGTATCAACTAAACTCCATTAATATAAGTATCGAGTGGTATTAAATAAATACAGCTTTTTAGTATAGATTACACTTTTCTAAAATGTATTTAAAAAATAAAAACGATTACAATCTAATCTTTCCACGTTTGATCCCAAAATCCAAAGAAAAATAAATCTAAATGGGGAGAAAGCTATGCTGAAAGTTTATTAAGATACTTAGAAGACAAAGATAACAATTTATGTTGCATTTGTCTGATTGTGAATAAAAAAAATACATTTAATTAAACACATGTTTACGATTTAAATCAAAATGCAATTTAAATCAATATAAATGTTTATATTGTAACGCATACTGTACAGCCTCTATTTCTCTATAAAAATTTAAAAGATCGTTTGTGCAGCCTAAGAGGGGAGGTCTAAAATATTGCTATTTTATTTTTTAAAGAAATGTTTGTGAAAAGAAAAGTCGTGGCGTCAGCTGGATTTGAACACCCAACCTATGATTCAGAAGTCAAGAAGTAAACCACAGTACCACCCACAAGGTCGTATGAAAGGTGAAACAGCCCTACATATAACGAGTCAACAGACATTGTAAAGCGTGTACTACTGTGTTGCAGTATATGAATATAATTATATCGTTATTAATTTCTTTAGATACGCGATTCCATATTATATTAGCAGAAAAGCTTAAAAATACCACTTTTTATACACGCTATTTCACATGTTCGTTAAAGACTTTGATGCTTCAAATGTTTAGGGAGAAATGGAATACTGGTGTGTATTTTTTCTTTAATGTACCGAGACCAGCCATATTCTGTATGTTTATGTTCCAAAATTTATATCGTTTATGGCCTTCATACGCATTATGCTCCTATTCTTTTTATGCTCAGCTACTAAGATTTCCCTTCAGTGGTAAAATTCCATATAAATATTCAATACTAAATCGGTCACAGTAAAGACATTTATATCTTTCTACGACAGACCAACACACCACGAGTGCCCCTGTCGATCAACCAATCACGTACCGCAGTATGACGCATGGTGACGTAGCCAAATGCCCGCGGTACGTGTTTGTGCCGCGCACTTTGAATGGCTGCATCTGTATTCTTTTTTTACACACATTAACCTTTTTATCACTTTGGTAATAGTTTATCTTGTTTTCTTCTGAACAGGTTCTGAAGCATGGTGACGGTAATGTCATTGTCTTGGAATGTATACACAAACATTTTGTGTAGAAGAAAATATTTCCACAGTTACTGGGTGATTAAAGTTACTTAAAGTGAATGTGTCCTAATACATGATACACTGTAAACCACTAGGTTAAACACAAAGATTTATTTTTGTTCTAAAATGATCAAACGTGTGAATGGAAATACAAAAATAATCCTCAGACATACCTGGTGCTGGGAGCTGTCAGGTTGTGTGTGCTGGGATGAGGAATGGGCCACGTGTTCACAGGCACTTTCTATACAGAGTGAAGTCACAGTGTATAGGAAGTAGAACAGACAGGCTTTCTGCATTGAGCACTTACAACAGCATTGTAGGAAAAAAAAAGCTCTTATACTTTGAAGATAAGAATTTAAAAATGTTGGTAGTTTGAATAATGCAGTTTGTAACTTTTTATATCATTGTATTGGTTTTATTTATTTTTTGAGCTAATAATTCTTATACAAAACTGGGATCTGTTCAAAACCAGATTAAAGTCCCAGTAACTATGATCTGTAGGAAACAGAAATAGCTTACCCACACAGCAGCCACAATGGGCTAACTGGGAGTGTCCATACCACAGGACAGCGATCACAACAACAAGAACACCATTCAGGATTCCCAAACCCAAAACCACCAGAAATTGCCTGGAATCATGGCTCTGGTATACTGAATTAAAGAAAAAACAGTGTGTTAATATTGTTTAAAAACTAGGATAATGTGCTATATGCCATCATTGTTGTGAAGAAACCTGATACTGCATGAAATTTTCCATATTAATAATTATATATTAATTAAAATAAATACAATGTTTGCTAAAAATTTTAGAGGCACACAATGAATAATGTATTTAAAAATTTTAGTTACAATTTTACAAATCTGTTCCTCTTTTACATATTTGCTTAAGATGGCCTTTATCTTATTTGATAGCATAAGAATTTAAAAAAATAATCAGTTACCATGAGCTTCATCATGTAGTGTTCCATTGCCAAACAAGATCTCTCCACAAGTGGCCACAGCGCAGTAGTAAATCCCAGCTTCAGAGTGGCTAAGGTTCCTCTTGGGGAGGTCATAGATACAGCTCTGTGTAGGAAGCCCAGCCTCTGAGCTTCTCTGAAACACAATTCCTTGTATGAAAGTCATTTTTGTGAAAGGCTGCCCTAACAGATGCCCAAACCATGAAACATTTGTGTTTCCTGTATGTGTCTGTCTGTACATCGCACACCAATTATCAGTATTGTCCCCTGACTGGAGTGATTTAGACAGAGTTGACAGGACAGGCCAAATTCTGTCTTCATCATCTAAAATAGAACAGAAACAGAGCTGATTGATTTTGTGATCACTCAAATTTATTCCAATATTACACATAATTTTTACATATTTCTTTATTTAAAATGTCAATTACAAAAAGGACATTTTTAAAATAATGTTGGTGATGTTAATTATGACAAGACAGACATATTGTATGGTAAAATCAAATACAGTAATTTTTAAAAGTTTGCATAAAGCAATTGTTGTAGGAAATACATTATCTGAGTTGTATTAATAACATAATATTTTGTTAGCATTTAATGATTGGTTACAAAAGTAGGACCAAAAAATGAAGATCAGAATTGTTTGCAATGTTAAGCAATAAGAGAAAATGTTTCAGTTTTATTAAACTCCCAGAAACTCAGATAACTATTATAAATGTAAATTGACTACACTGTATAGTGGCTGCAACAGTTGTTCTTCTGAGACTTATAAATAGAATAATGTTTCAGATTTACACACTGGAACATGAAAAGTTCCATTGTCAGAGGAGTCATGTTCAGGGGTGCAGATCTTCTTGTGAAATTAAATAAACTTTTTGAAACTTAAAGATATGAAACTAAGATAAATATCAGCCAACAAGAAAATAAGCTGGAGTTTTTCAAACATTTCAGCCTTGTTCTTAAAACACTAACAATGTAGAATGATGCCACTCCATTATTAAATATAATTCCTAAATTACTGTGTGCTTTTGTGTATGTGCCATTTGATTCTGGAATAGACTCTAGATTGCATTTATCATTATGTGAATAGTAGCTGTCTGATAATAGTTGTGTTCTTTACAACCTTAGAAACAGTAATGTAAAACCTGCTATCCTGTTTTTGGAATGAAATGATTTCTCTACAGGTTCTTCTATGACTTTCATTCTCTTACACCAAAAATAAATGTAACTAAATTTAACCAAAGAATTCTCAATAAAATCTCTCCTTACCCTTAACAAGCAGTATAGTTCCATTTCCAAACTTCAGATCCATGTATCGTATTGCTCCACAGTAATATGTAGCAATATCTGAAAACTCAACTTTTGAAATGTGGAGATTAAATCTAGTTCCATTCTTTTGCATGGCAAAACGTGTATCTTTAAGTCCTTCGTATAATGTAAACACATTACTGTGACCAAAAGATGATAAGATGCACCTGGGAGCCTGTGCAATGACCTGTTTGTACCAGACCAAGTGACTCAGATGTTCTTGTTCAATGGTGCACTCCAGAGTGGCAGATTTTCCAAGCTGCACCATCACTGAGGAACGAGGCTGAGATACCAAATCTGGCGAGATCACTCCTAGAAAGTTATATAGGCAATGCAAAGTTAGAATAAGGAGGTCATATTGCTCCAAAATACGGCTTCAATTTTCTTTCTTCAGAAATAACAGATTTAAAAACACAGAGTATACAGTACATTAATAATAATGTAATGTGGGGAGCTGTGTCAGTATGTGAGCTGCAAAGGAACAGAAATTAATCCCACAGTATTAAGAAGAAATAATGTGTAAAGCACAATATTTCAGGTACATTCGCACCTGCAAGGCACCATAGATGAAACAACGATTCTTGTATGTTTTATTCTTTCCCTTCAATTTTTAATGTGAAATTAGACTCTTCACGTTCTGAAATGCTCTTCAGCATCTTCAGGAAGTAATTGGTTTACAGATAAAAAATACATTTTTCTAAGGATTGTGGTTAAACATTTTACAGAATGAAAGCAATGACAATTTTTCAAGATGCTTAATTTATAAATAGAATGGATTAACATGTCATAAATTGGCAAATGTCCAAACAATATGATTTTTTTTTTCAGGACAGATAATTTATAAACTTTTTTCAAACAATGCTTGATGATTTTCAGAAAAGTTTCTTTATGAATAATATAGTTAAAAACTATAGAGCTACCTTAAAATGATTTGTGTTTATAGCACTGGAACATCACAATCTGTGTTCAGAGACTTCTTTTAAGAGTCAATGGAAATGATAATATCTTAAGTATTAAAAGTAATAGCCCAGTATTAGTGTCAATATTTTGTACAGTCAAATAGTTTTGTTTCAGAAGTTTTTAATGATTCTAAAATATGTATATATGCACGTCTAATTTCAGTTATTTTTCATTTTTGGCAAACAATAAAATTGGTCTAGGTTATATACACTGATGAAAATCTGGAATCATTCATTGCAAACTTTTTACATTATAAAAATATCAGTAGCACCTGAAAGTTGTAAAGTAAAACAGTTTTGACATTACATTGAACATTGAAGAAAACATAAAATGATCGGCGCACAACAGCAATATACAATATATGTACATTCAGAAACTTTGTACTTTTTGACTGTTGTATCAAAAATAATTTAAAAGCCAACATCTACCATTAGCTTAAAGGAAATTATATAGGAAATCCACAGCTCTGTTAACTGCCCATAGCCATCATTCATGCCTTTGGCTCAAAAAAAAACTGCTACAAATATATATCCAATAGGATACACTTCACCCATGTATATGCAACAAGCAGATTTTATTATATCTTTTGCAGAAAGTGCCCAGCCATTTCCCAGGAAGGTGAAACAGACATAAGATTGGTAGACATTTCAGAGAGCAAATCCAGAACATCTGAGTTCCACAGCAATCACATCCCCTGGACCATTTGTAAACTTGTTTGGTAAAGTGTATGATATCAATATCAGTTTGTATATTTCATTTTGTTTTGTGGTCTAAACTTAGTACCTGATGGTTTACTTCTAGATCACCATAAAATGATGATAATCTAGAAGTATAGCTGTTCCTTAAAATCTAGGTTGTAAAATTATCCATTTTATAGAAATTATCTATTCTGATTCTAAATTTTCTGTCTTACAAAAAATCCTAATAATTATAAATTAACCAACTTTAAATTCATTCAAAGTAATTCATTATAATCAAATTAACTACTGAACAGCCCCTCATAATTCAAGTGTTGGTCAAATATTTTCACTAAATATACCAAACTCTGTCTAATGTACCCATACTTTAACACAAAATACACCCATACATATTTTTATTTTAGTCTAAGTCAGTCAGATAGATGTTCATGGTATAAATGAACTGTTATGAACAAATGCACTTTGTACATAGGCAGAATAATGTTTATTTACAAAGTCTTAATACATTAAATATGCTTACGCTATATGTATCACCCAATAAGTGGGCATGGTAATTTTTGTAACTTGTCAATAACTTTTTTTTTCCAAGAATGTGCATGTCTTGCATATATGTGCATATATAAAATATAACTATCAAAACTGGAACTTTTTCTGGGAATAAATATATATAAAATATTTTACTAACTAAAGATTCTATATTTGTTATAATCCATTTTTTCTTGAACTAGTGGTTAAACAGAATCGCTTGTAATTTATTATGCTTGTCTGTAAAAAACATAGATAAAAGTAAGTAAATATCCATTAAAAAGTTAAAACATCATAAAGATGCACAAGACAAACTGCTTACAAGAGAATGAAACCTTTCTTGTTTTTTATACATCACAGTTATTAATATTGTATGAAGAGAATTTAAGAAGAAAACAGAAATTTTATAGGGTTTTAGATGTTGATTCAATTTAGATTTTATATGTAATAATAATGTATTAATAATTGCTACAAACTTAAAATGATGTCATTTATAATTAGAATTAATTTATAATTATATAATTATATATAACCCTTAAATTGCATATTTTACACATTTTGAAACAATTATTATGGTGATTTCAGAGCTGTACAATAAAATCATATAATTATCAATCTACGTGGTATGAATGCATGTGTATTAAAATAACTTCAGAAATACAGATGAAATGTAATTTTTTCTTTATAATTAATTAAATTATTATATATAAACTTTATATAGAAAATTTGAAAACTAAAGGAAAGACACAAGTGTCTATACTTACTCAAGAGACACATAAGAAGGCAATATCTGAGCATTCTGATCTGATGTTTAACCTGAAGTATGGAAAAGTAAAAAGTATTATAGGTTAACAGTAAGACGGATGTTAAAGTTGATACATAATTTGATTGGGGGGACTCATTTTGCATAAACAGATAATGCTGCTAGGTTGTTGGTTGTCCGCCCACTCCTCAGAACTTATCAAAAGAAAGCTTTCTTCAAAGAAGAAGAAAAAAAAAGTTATCTAAGTAAACTTTTGTAATGGATGATTGCAATGACCTCTGCAGCTCATTGTTCACAATGCACATATAAGTATAAAGTACAGTATATATTTTAATTAATTAATTAAATGCCTTTCAGTTAGATGCTTCAGTGTTGAAGCAACATGAGATTACAATAACTAAAACAGAAAAAAAAATATTATATTGATGATACGATGAAAGCAAATTTTGATTATGATATGAGAAATAACTTTTTGAGACATTGTCTGGGTTTCCATGTGCAATAAATCTTATAAAATGAGATGGTGACAGTCTGTTCAGCAGTTGGGCTAACGTTAGAAAAAGAAAGCAACACATTAAATTATGCAGTCTATCTAGTTAAATTTACAGATTTGTAATTTTGTTGTTGTTTCATGTTTTATTTTCAATAACAGTGTATATTTTTTGTGATCAGCTATATATTTGACTGCTACTGGCTACAGGACAAAAGGTCACATTCTATGTAACTATAACAATCTTGTACCTATAACCTCTGATTTGACGGGCACATGTTTAAATCTATGAATGTTTAAAATGCCACTCCAGAATGCAAAACATTGGAAAAGACTCGACTCATATCAAATCATTTAGGCATCCTGACAAGGTTATTATAAAATTGTATGTGTATATTAATCCTTTAATGTTGTAATCCACATATTAATTAAAAAAGTCAAATTAATTAACATCACCTAAAAACATAGTATACACAGTTTTGAACAACATCTGAGGCTCATCAGCTGACTGTGTTGGTGTAGTCTTCGATGCACCTTTCAAACAAGATTAATTTTACAATATTTAATGCAGCCCTCTTCTACTTGTAGTACTTGACTATGGTGTGATGCTATTTTACTCACAAGACAATCAAGAGTAACAGTGACAAACTAGTATATTTTTTGTTTTCTGCAAATTCAGAACAATTTAAATGTATTAATATCAAATACTGTTTTGCCACTGTTGGCAAGGCTGGGGAGGGCACTATCCTGGAGTTCCACCACTTGACAATATTGGTATACTATCCAAATGGGGGATGGCTATTCTTTTAATTGATTTAAACAAAGTGATTGAGGACATTGATGAAGACTTTGGGAAGGTAAAAACCTGAAACTTAAAAAACTGATTAGGTTGGAACAGTTGGTATAGACCTCTTGTACAGGACATATGTATGTATACAGAGATGCTTCCATTTATTAACTTAGGGGTTAAGAGAAGTGTATTGTAGTGGCATTGACCTTTTTAGTTATGAATTTTTTTTAGAAGATTCATATTCTCCACTAGGTAAAGCACCTACTGGATCCCATGCAGTTTGTCTACAGGGCCAAAAGAGGTGTAGAAAATGCTACCCTCACATGCCAGGATTTTATTTATACATTTCTCATCAGCCTTTCACACTATTTAACCACACCTATTAGTGGAGAGATTACACTCAAATTTTAATCTGGACTTTAATATTGTAGGCTGGATCCTAGATTTTATGACCAACAGATAACAGAAAGTGAGGGTAAAGACTCACCTGTACCTGTACTAGGAAGAAGACGGCGTCGTAGGAAGAGGGGTAAATGGGCAGGCATTCTGGTAAGATTGAGGCAGCGCGGCAATTGTGCCCCACCCCTGAGTATACTTCTTGCTAATGTTCAGTCACTGGACAATAAACTGGATGAACTGAGAGCAAGGCTTGCTTTTCAACGGGACATCAAGAACTGCAATGTGCTGGCATTCACTGAAACATGGCTTGACCCATCTGTTCTGGACTCTGCTATCCTCCCGGGAGGATTTTCTATTCACCGTCAGAACAGAACACCGGATTTGGGTAAGAGCAAAGGCGGCGGGCTATGCTTCATGGTAAACGATTCCTGGTGCACAGACGTGGAGATTATTTTAACATCATGCTCTATACATCTTGAACATTTGACAATAAAATGTTGGCCTTTCTATCTCCCGAGGGAGTTCACATCGGTAGTTCTCACAGTGGTGTATATTCCCCAGCAGGCAAATTTTACAAAGGCACTGGATGAACTACACTCTCACCTTAACAGACACGAGAATACACATCCTGAGGGGGCATTCATCATAGCGGGTGATTTCAACAGTGCAAACTTGAAGAGAACAATGCCTAATCTACATCAACACATCGACTGCCCGACGCGTGGAACCAACACGTTGGACAATGTTTACACTCCCTTCCGGGATTGTTACAAAGCCCTCCCCTGACCTCCTTTCGGCAAATCCGATCACGCCTCCATTCTGCTACTTCCTGGTTACAAGCAGAAGCTTAAACAGGAGAGGCCAGCGTTAAGAACCATTCAACGTTGGTCAGATGAATCAGATTTTATAGTAAATCATTGTTTTGCTACCACTGACTGGCAGATCTTCTGTGAAGCTGCCAAAAATAATATCAATCTGTATACGGACTATGTTACTGGCTACATCAGTAAAGGCATTGAAGACATGATTCCCAGGATTACTGTTCGCACATATCCAAATCAGAAACCGTGGGTAAATGGCGAGATACGCGCCAAACTGAGAGCTAGGACAGTTGTTTTCAATTCTGGCAATATGGATAAATACAAAAAATCTAGATATTACCTCAGGAAAGCTATCAAAATAGCTAAATACAACTACAGAGTAAAATTAGAGTCATATTATCACTGCTGCAACACACGAACCATGTGGAGTGGTATACGCACCATTACAGACTACAAAACGCAACCCAGCTATGTCGCACAACAGTCTGCCTCTCTTCCTACTGAGCTAAATTCATTCTATGCTCGGTTTGAGGTCAGTAACGCAGATCCAGTCAGGAAGATTCCAGAAATCCAAGACGGAAACCCACTGATCATATCCAGAGCAGATGTGTAAAGTTTTTAAAAAGACCAATCCACGCAAGGCTCCTGGCCCTGATGCCATCCCTGGCCACGTTCTGAAGGCATGTGCAGACCAGCTGGCAGATGTCTTCTCGGACATATCCAATCTCTCTTTAGCTCAGTCTATAGTTCCTTCCTGCTTTAAGAAAACCACCATTGTTCCCGTTCCTAAGAAACCCAGAGTCAGCTGCCTAAATGACTACCGCCCTGTTGCACTCACATCAGTTATCATGAAGTGCTTCGAGCGGTTGGTCAAAGCATACATCACCTCCTCACTGCCTGACACCCTAGACCCACTGCAATTTGCGTATCGCCAGAACCGGTCAACAGAAGATGCTATTGCCACTGCCCTCCATACTGCCCTCTCACACCTGGATAAGAAAGGAACATATGTGAGAATGCTGTTTATTGATTACAGCTCAGCATTCAATACCATAGTGCCCTCAAAGCTTGTCATCACGCTCCAGGACCTCTGTAACTGGATCCTGGACTTCTTGACAGAACATCTGCAGGTGGTGAGGGTGGGCACCAACATATCCTCTACCCTGACTCTAAACACTGGAGCCCCCCAAGGCTGTGTGCTTAGCCCTGTCCTCTACTCCTTATTTACTCATGATTGTGTCGCCAGGCATAACTCAAACTCCATCATTAAGTTTGCGGACGATACAACAGTCATCGGCCTGATCCCAGACGGTGAAGAGTCTGCGTACAGGGAGGAGGTTGAAACCCTGGCAGCATGGTGCCAGGAGAACAACCTCTCTCTGAACATCAGTAAGACAAAGGAAATGATTGTAGACTATAGAAAACACCAGGGAGGAGATCACACACCTATCTACATCAGTGGGACTGCAGTGGAGAGAGTCAGCAGTTTTAAGTTCCTGGGAGTTAACATCTCAGAGGACTTAACCTGGACCCACCACATCAACACCGTGGTCAAAACAGCACGGCAGCGCCTATTCTTTCTCCGTAGGCTAAAGAGGTTTGGCATGCCATCACATATCCAGGCCAACTTCTACAGGTGTACTATTGAGAGCATCCTGACTGGTTGCATCACTGACTGGTATGGGAACTGCTCCGCCCGGGATCGCAAAGTACTGCAGAGGGTGGTGAAGTCAGCGCAGCTCATTACCGGCTGTGAGCTACCAAACATCCAGGATGTCTACTCAGCTAGATGTCTGAAGAAGGCCAGGTCCATTCTCAAGGACCCCAGTCATCCCAGTCACAAATTGTTTTCCCTCCTACCGTCCGGTAAACGGTACCAAAGCATTCGGTCCAAGTCCAACAGACTACGGAACAGCTTCTACCTCCAGGCAATAAGACTGCTGAATAGCCAACCTGCAGCTCCTTTAGCAAATCACCTGTAATGGCTACATGGACACACAGTTTTCACTATATTCAGCATAACCACACTTCTTGTATATATTGCATACACCATGGACACATAGCAGCTCTTCTCATATTGAGTTTTATTCCATTTCTATTACATCTATTATTATGTTACCTTATTTTCATAACCTCAATTTTGTGATTTTTGTGTTTTGGGGATTTTTATGATTTCTGTGATTCTTATTATTTTTGTGAGCTCGCGGAACAGACATTTCATTGCCAGCAACTATTTTGCACGCTGTATTGTTGTGCATTTGATGAATAAACTTTGATTTGATTTGATTTGAAGAGCCTTATACCAGAGCTGCTTTGTTCTTCTACTGGGTCTCCTCCAGGCTGTATACTCTACTCCATTATATCTATTCTGTATACAGACAGCTGTAGCATCCCTGTTTAGGACAGACACATCATTAAGTTTGGTGGTGTAAACTCTAAAATGCAGACACTGATTATGGCCCTGTAGTGGATTATTTTGTTGATTGGTGTAAAACCAAAGACATGATCAGTGATTACAGAAAGCATCCACCATCTCCACAACCATCAGTCACCATCAGCACAGAAATGAAATTGTCAACAGTTTTAAATATCCTGGCAATTTTGTTGATTACTAACTAACCTTTGATGAAAACACAGATGCCATATGCAAGAAAACCCAACAGCAATTGTTATTCCTATGAAAACTCTTTAAATGTGTGTACTAGAACAATTACTTTATCCTATTGAACTTTCATTTAATCTTTCTCTGTATTATTGGAATTGTGAAAAGGAAACACTTCCTAGAATTGTCCAAAAATCATTATTACCCATTTGTTGTCTTTCAACTGAGTGACAGAATTATGTAATGATAAAAGTGTGAAATAGATTTATTTGTGTGAACATATTTTTACATACACTTACAGGTACAAAACAAATTAAAATATGAATACAACTTTAAAATACTTGTATGCATCATTATGACTTTTTATTTGCCAAGCAAAGTTCAAATACCAAACAGTGCTAGACTGAGAGGGAGAACAGTTACTACAGCAGTTAACATTTTTTTCAAGTAAAGAACAATATATACAGTATTTCTAGAAAATAATTTCAGTGAACTTGTCTAAAACTTTTGCTTCATCCTTTTTTGTTTTGTTTGCTCTCCTCAACAAAGCTTTATATAAGGCTATGCACACATTGAGGCACACATACCTAAAGCATGTTTTAGATTTGTGCTACTGCCAAGAGATAATGTACTGATGAAAAAAAGAAACATAACATATTCTGGAATGAGAATACTATAGGTATAGCTTATGTACTTTCAAAAAAAGTTGTCAATTTGTTTTAAGCCAGCAAAGAGGCATTGCAACTTGCCAATCACACGAAAGCTTGTTAGGTGCACTTTTACCCAACAAGGTCCAGGTGGAACAATGCCTGATCAGGTCAAATTCAAAAAGACCTTATTCAAAGCTTAGGTCACTCCAAGGAAAAGGCCACATTTAGTCAGTTTTCTGTGCATTCCATAATGCCTCAAATGTCACCAGAAGCAAGGGAGAGGGCCATTGGCATACTGCAGGCAGGCATGTCATGTGCCAGCGTTGCTAGACACTATGGAGTAAGCCACTCCACTGTGTCCTGACTGCAGAGAAGGTTTCAGCAGTCCAGCAGGACAGATGACCATCCAAGATCTAGTCGCCCTCGAGTGACCACACCAGAGCAGGACCAACACATCAGATTGGTCCATCTGAGAGATCATTTCAGATCTGCCACCCATACTGAAACTGCCAGCAGACACAATGCCTGCATGAGTGACAGGACAGTGAAGGACAGGCTCCATGCTGCTGGCCTTAGAGCAAGGCAACCTGTCAGAGGCCCTCTCGTCAGCAGTGGCATCAGGTCATCTTCACGGATTAATCACTCTTCAGCCTGTTCCACACAGACGGGAGAGCCAGATTGTGGAGGAGGAGAGGAGAGAGGTATGCTCTTGCCTGTGTCCAGGAAACTGACCCCTGTGGTGGAACCAAAGTAATGGTGTGGCTGGCATTCACCATACAGGCTGGACACAGCTCCACTTCATTGAGGGCAGGCTGAACGGTGTGTGCTATAGGGATGGGATTGAGCAGCAAATCATCATTTCCTATGTGAGGCAACATGACCTGACCCTACAGTAGGAAAATGCCTGGCCACACTCAACTGCTGTGGTCACAACTACCCTAAGGAATGCTGGTGTTTAGGTGATGTCTTGGTCTGCCTTCTCTCCTGAGCTTAACCCCATAGAGCACCTTTAGGATGCGCTGGATTGCACCATCCGGAGACATGACCCTCTGCTTGCCAATGGCCAGCAACTATGTCAGTCCCTTCTGCAGGAATGGGTTAATATCCCACAACTGCAGATTCAGACACTCATTGGCTCTATACACCAGAGGTGTCAAGCAGGGGCGGCTGCTAGAGGTGGTCACACAAGATATTGAAGGATTGCAAGACGACTGTTGTTAATGGTTACAGTTGTTATTGTTTTCCTGTTGTTTTTGTTGTTGTACTGTTTTTTTTCTTATTATTCTCATTTGTCTATTATTTCAACAATGAAGGTTGAAATTTCTGGCCAACAATGAGTGTTGCATTTCTTTTTTCCATCAGTATATATTTTGATAAAACATATACTGTATAGGGAAATGTGAATGGCAGTGTTCCTGTCTCAACCATCTTGAAAAGATGAAATGTCATCTTGAAGAGAGGGAATGGTTTTCATGGGAGGAAGAAACCAATTCTTTCTAAATAGAATATTGTCCTCTATAACCAAAGAGTACTGGCCAATCCACAAGATTACCTAAAGAATGCTGAATGGACTGATGAGTGAAAAGCTGAACATTTTGGCAAAAATGAAAAATGTTTTGTGTGATGAAAGTCAAACAGTACCTTCAAATGAAAGAACATAAGAATGTTAGTAGAAGTATCATGGTTTGTGGGTATATTGCATGAATGGCTTGTTAACATTGTAGGAATCATGAATCTGGCATTAAATCCAGAAATTCTGTTAGAAAATGTTAGGGTATCCATCCATCAGCTGATACAGTCAAAAATGGGTCATGAAGCAAGACAATGATTTAAACATAGAATCTACAGATTTCATATTTTGGATTGGCTTAGTTAATGTCTAGACCTAAACCCCTTGAAAATGTTACAGCAAGACCTGAAAAGACATGTTCATACAAATGACACCAAACCGAAGCAGTTCTGAAAGGAAGAATGGGAGAAAATTGATAAATGTCAATGGAAGAGTGATAGAACTTTACAAGAAATATCTGATTTTGCTAGTAAAACCATTACATTTACATGTTGTGCTGTGTATGTGTATTATTGCAGTCATGCTATTTTCTGAATTTGTTGGTTTATTAGAAAATATTTTTTTCACGCTTGTAACCCCCTCCTCTTAAGGACGCTCCAGCCCTTCCTTGTTTTTTACTCATCTCCTGCACCTGCTCCCTGTTCCAGCCCCCTTTTCACTTCACCTTAAAAGCCAGACACTCACTCTGTTCTGGGCTCTGCATTGGTTCCCATACCAAGTGAGTCTGGGATCTGGAGCGCCTGGTCCAATTCCCCCCTTGTTCCCCCCGATCCTGTTCCGGTTTTTAATTCTGTTTGTTTTCGTCCTGGATGGACCACTCGGCTTTGAACATTTGCCTCGCCTTGGATTTCCCTTTGGATTCTGCTTTGGATCATTTGCCCCAGACTCACCCCC
This sequence comes from Atractosteus spatula, assembly GCF_055471065.1. Taxonomy (NCBI): domain Eukaryota; kingdom Metazoa; phylum Chordata; class Actinopteri; order Semionotiformes; family Lepisosteidae; genus Atractosteus; species Atractosteus spatula. The sequence continues at coordinate 43,399,497 of NC_142709.1, read as the reverse complement.
CAGCACACCTGCGCACCAAGGACACGCCCCCTGTTTTATTTCCGACTCCTGCATGCTTTTTTCCCCGTGTTTTCTTCGCTCTTCCCCAGATTGTGTCATCTGCCTAGGGTCCTGAAAGAACGCTTCGTTACAAGTTTCACTGCTGTGAAAACAAACTTAATGGTTGGATTTATTGGAGATCACTTGCACATACAAAACTTTGAAACTTAAAAAAACATGTAATTCAAGATAAAATGCAATAAAATATATACATTTTCAAAGCTGCTATGGATCCATCTAAGATGGATGGGTAAAGTTGTCATTGCTACTCAAAGAGGTGCCACAGTACATCTAAGGCTTTACTGTTGGGTCACTTTTTTAAATTATATAATGAGTTGTGCCGTGGTGTCATATTTTTAATTGAATTATTTTAATCTTTTATTAAAACTTTCATGAAGATGTTATTACATTTTAGGTCTAATATATACAAGAACAGGAACCTTAGGGGTTTACAGACTTTTTTCTCAGCACTGTACATATGTTGCCCATAATGTGTTGAGTACTAGTACAGTATATTAGCTGTAAAGAAGTAATGCATGTCTTATAATGTACACCTGCTATAATATGTCACATTGGTTATTAGTTTTTTCCTTAAATCATATTTTCATTAGCATTTGTGGATCATAATTTCACTGTACACTGTGTCCATGTTCACATCTCTTCTCTTTGGTCTATGCCCATTCACAGTGTGCTTGACTTTCAATGTAGCATACGTCAATGAACTTTCCTCATTCTGAAAAACAGAGTTCAATAGTTTTGTACAACAACTAAAAGCCACATATTGAGCAGATGGTGAAGGTCATGGATGAAATTAATTTAAACAGACAAAAAACATCCTTACAATAATATGAGATTATCCTAATATGAGAATATCCTCACAGTAATATCTTGGAGTGACATTTATTACAGTATTAAAATCAATCTGCCTACCTATACAATTAATATTTATACATTCCATGATTTCTAAAAATCCTCAATGTTCTTTCTTAATACCTGTCTGGAAGCCATTGTATAACTCAAATTTTATTTGTCTGGGTTTACTCTTGAGCCATCAACATGTTTTATACTTGATGGTAGCAGGTTTCTATGTTATTTTATGCACTGCTTACAATGGCTAACACATTTCCTATACAGTATAATGAATACTGAAATAATGAAGAAAAAAACATGCTAATGAGCTTTTTTAATAAAATAAAAAGTAACTGATACTTAATAAAGTAACAAATAATGTGTTATGTAACCCATGGATCACTTGTAAATATTTGGATAAATGGACAGATGTTAAAACAATACTGGCAAAGGTGTATTTTTGAGTAGATCACTAGACATACCTGGTGGTGGGTGCTGTCTGTGTGTTGATGCTGGGAAGAGGAATGGGCCACATCTTCAGAGTCACTCTCTGTACAGGGGTGAGGACAGATCACAGAAATGTGTAGCAATGGAATCAGAAATGATTTCATAATACTACTGTTGTCTATAACTTTCATTCTGTTTATTTTTAGTTTATATATGTTTTGGATAAATCACTGAAAAATATGATGGTGTGTTCTGAACAATTGTATTTCTGGTAGAAATAAATGTAGCTTACCCACAAAACTCCCACACTTGGCTGACTGGAACTGTCTGTAGGTCAGGACAGTGATCATAATTATAAGAACACCATTCAGAACTCCCAAAGCAATGACCACTGGGAACTGCCTGGAACTGTAGTTGTGGTACACTGATTAAAATAAAAAAAATGTAATTAATCATTAGTCCATATACTGTATAGGAATCAAAATATGCTGATGGAAATGTAGACATTGATGATAGTGGAAAGATATGCTGCAATGTCTTTTTTAGCAGTATGAATGCAGATATATTTTCATGTGACTGTATCCTAAAACAGGTGTTTTTTGTATTTGATTTGATCCTAACCCTGGGTCCTAGTGAAAGCACGGGGCTTGAGAACACTCCTGCTCAGATAGTTTCTCAGTTTTTTACCTAGGGGTAGGGACTTCACAAGTAAATTTCTGGTTTACAGGAGAGGCTATACTATCCATGAAGTTTAAAAGCAGACTAATTTAAAAAAGAACGACAACAATGCCCACCCAACCATTATTTCTACACGTCTTACAGATGGGTAGCTACAGTATATGTTAAATTGGGGGAGCTGCTCTAATTTTTTTAATTTTATGACAGAAACACCAGTGGGTACAACTCTAGATTTATAAATAATTTGTAAAGTTGTGTATAAACTATTATATAAAGCAGTGGTTCTCAAACTGTGGTACGCACAGCGCCCCCAGGTGGTATGCCAAATGACCTTGGAAATTTGTTGTGTGCACTGAAAAATTGGGTTTTAAAATTTGAATAATAAAATATTATGTAAATGTTACATCTGTAATTTACTTAATCGGTTTCAGACAGCTTGAGATGGGTTTTCATATTTTCTTTTTTAATAAAATTAGTTTATGTGTCAAATACGCAGCTCGGCTACGTCGATGCGCGCTAATACTTGAGTAGACACAAGGGCTGCTATGTAATTCTATACCATTGTATAGAACGTACTACGAACCTAAGTGACCAATTGTATTAAAATACAGTAAGTTATCTTTAGCAAATAGGGAGGTAGGAGGATGTGCGTGATTTTGCAACACTGCCAATCTTGTAAACACAGGAAAGCATGATAGATTTCTAAAAATATTTAAGGACTGTTCTAGGTTAATTATTTTGAGAAAAATACACCTAGCATCTCTATGTGTTTTGCTCCCATGCGCATTAAATAATAAAATATTTTAACATTTAACGGACTCCTGATTGTCTTTTAAGAGGAAATGGGGAAACATTTCTCCAATAATGCCACATTCACCAACAGAACAATTGATTAAAAATGTATACTTGACAAAAATCAAGTATTATGTCATGGCTGAAAGGAATAGATGCCATGAGTAGTGACGCCACCTCTAATAGATAACGCGCACCTGTTGAGAACGAGGAGGATTATACATCAGACACTGACACTAGCTCTGCTGCTGAACCTGACACAGACAGCACTGCTAGTGTTACCAAGCGT